>NW_025999898.1:1740086-1758826 GCF_001458135.2 Marmota marmota marmota
AAAAAAAAAAAAAAAAAAAAAAGAGTGGACATGGTGGTGTACACCCATAATCCCAGCACCTGGGGAGGCTAAGGAAAGAGGATCACAAGTTTGAGACCAGCCTCAGTAACTTCACGAGACCCTGTCTCAAAAAACAAAAACTAAAAACAACCACCACCACCAAAAAAAACACCACATGAAAAGGGAAATGCAAATTAGACCATGTGATATCACTACACACCTATTAGAATGGCTAAAATTAAAAAGTGAACATTTCAAGTGCTGACAGGAACGTGGAACAAGCAGAACCCTCATATTCTGCTGGTGGAAATGTAAAATAGAACACTTTGTCAAAGAGTTTGGCAGTTTTTCAAAACATTAAATATACATTTACCATACAACTCAGGCATTTTACACCCAGGTATTTAGCCAAGAGATAAGAAAGCATATGTCCATGCAGAGACTTATACATTAATGTTCACAGCAGCTTTGGTTAACAGTCAAAAACTAAACAACCCAAATGTCTATCAACTGATAAATGGATAAAATGTGATGAATCCATATAATGGAATAAAAAAGAACAAACTACACATTGAACTACAGGGATAAATCTTAATTGAGTGAAAGAAGGTATACATGAGGAGTACACATTGTAACAATTCCATTTATATACAATTCTAAGAAATATATACTGGTCTACAGTGATAGAAAGCAATTTACAGCTTGCCTGGTTGAGGAGGGTGAGGAGAGGTTAAAAGGAGGGACTCAGATACCTGGTAATTTTGGGGGGTGATGGAAATGCTTAGTATTTTTACTTTATTGTGGTAATGGTTTCACAAGTTACACAACAGTCTGAACTTTTTCTAATGGCATTCTGTATGTGCAGGCTAATGTATGTAAATTTTAATAAACTAAGAAAAACAAACATGTTGTCATGTAAAAAATATTTTCCTAGAAAACCCAGAAAACTGAAGTTTAGTCCAATTGAGAAGAACTTCCTTTAGTCATCTCACCAGAATTAGTTTCAGGATGTTTTGGTATAGACTTTCCTGGAATATCTGTGCTAGTCTGTTTTTTCAAAAACAGGATACAATGTAGATAGTTTTGTATAACTAGATTATTACTCAATATACATGCATATAATTTATAATAAACACACCTATAACACATTGTGACAGAACAAACAATGTAATAATCCTATATATGGATATACCAAAGTCTATTCAATCTACTTCCACTAATGGATATTCATGTTCCTTCTAAATTTTCACTTTTTTTTTTTCTTTCTTGATAGCAGGGATTGAACCCAGGGGTGCTTAACTGCCAAGCCACATTCCCCAGCACCCCCACTTTTTAAAAATTGTAGATAAAAAAATAAATAAAGGTATTGTATCTATGTGGTGTTGAGGATTGAACCCAGTGCTTCACACATGCTAGGCAAGCACTCTACCACTGAGCTATAGCCCAGCCCCCAGCCCTCTTAAAAAATATTTAGAAATAGGGTCTAAGTTGCTGGGGCTGGCTTTGAACTCCAGATCCTCCTGCTTCAGCCTCCCAAGCTGCTGGGATGATATGTATGTGCTACAATGTCTGGGAGTTTTCACCATTTTAATAAAGTCTCTAATTCTGTTAGAATGTGTGTGGACACACATACATTTTTTGTTTTGTTTTTGGGTGGTACTGGGGATTGATCCCTGGGCCTCATGCATGATAGACAAATGTTCTACCACTGAGATGTATCTTCAGCCTAAGTGTACTTACAGACTGTATAGAACAATCTTTTTTTTGGATACTGGACATTGAACCCAGGGTCACTTTACCACTGAGCCACATCCCCGGCTCTTTTTATATTTTGAGATAAGGTCTTGCCAAGTTGCTTAGGGCTGTACTAAATTGCTCAGGCTGGTCTTGAACTTGTGATCCTCCTATCTCATCCTTTCAAGTCCCAACGATTATAGGTGTGTGCTACTGTGCCCAGTTTGTGTAGGAGAAACTTACAACTCAATCTAGAGCCACCCATATCTTCTTTGCTCAGTTCCAAGTTTTTATGATGGGTCTTCTCATCTCAAAAGAATTTCTTACGAGTTCCTTAAATGATTTTTATATTGCCAAGTCCCCATTTCACCCTTAAATAATATCTTTTCTAGTTTAAAGAGAAAAGGTACATAAGATCAAACTTTATTCTAGTCTCAAACCATTTCCAAACTCTATTTTGCTCACAGTTCATTATAAATTAATAATTGCCAGAACCAATTTACACCTAAGTACTAATCTTGTATGAGATGAAGCATGATCAGATTTACAAAACAGCTTTGTTATTATGCACACCAATGAAAGACATCTCTACATATCCTAATAACATAGTCTACTTGCCATTGCCATATAGGAAGATTATAGTATTACCTTATTAATTAGGAAAATTTCAACTAGTAAATCAGTTTCCTGAAAACAGCTCCCTGCCACCATACATAAAACTCACAGCTAACAATGAAACTAGCAGCTAAGAGCTTGCCTCCCCCAAACCTCTGTCTCTACTTATAAGAGACTGTACTCACTCACCTATGATCCTACGCACCAGGGAGGGTCGGTCATTATCCAACTCTTTCTTCAGGTTTTCCACTGGTGAGCTACGCCCTGAAGCTGGGTAAAGAGAGGCATGCCACTTCTCAGGGTCCCAGACACCATCACTGTAGGTCAAAAGGTACTGAGAGTTAGCATTTGCAGCCATGAACTATATACGTGGGTAGTCTAATCTCTAACCTCTTCAGGTAATAAGTTAAGGAAACCCCTTTCCAATACAAAATTTCATGGTTGCCTTCAGAATGGTTACCTCTTAAGATGAGAACAAAAACAAGCAATTAATTTAATAATACCAACATGAACTTGAAACCAATGGTGTGCTGGGTAATGTAGTGCATGCCTGTAATCCCAGTCAATCAGAAACTGAGGAAGGAGTATCCCAAGTTTGAGGCCAGTCTCAGGAATTTAGCTGGGTGTGGTGGCACACTGTAATCCCAGTGGCTCGGGAGGCTGAGGTAGAAGGGAAGCAAGTTCAAATCCAGCCTCAGCAAATTAATGAACCCTAGCGACTTAGTGAGGGCTGGGGATGTGGTTCAGTGGTAAGTTGCCCCTGGGTTTGATCCTTGGTACTCAAGGGGGGAAAAATTTAGTGAGACCCTCAGTGACTTAGTGAGACCTTGTCTCAATAAAAAATAAAGAGGAAGACAGTATGATGGTAGATGCCTGTAATCTCAGCAGCTTGTGGGGCTGTGGCAGAAAGATGGCGAGTTCAAGGCCAGCCTCAGCAATTTAGCAAGGCCCTAAGCAACTCAGTGAGACCTTGTCTCTAAATAAAATACAAAAAAGGGCTAGGGATGTGGCTCAGTGGTTAAGCGTCCCTGAATTCAATCCCTGGCACCATAAATAAATAAATAAATAAATAGGAAAGGGATGTAGCTCAGTGGAAGTTCAATCCCTAGTACTAAACAAATAACCAACCAGTGGTCTGTATACAAAGGAAACATGTAGGGCACAAATCTTAGGGGTACATATGGATTATAGTAACTATACTTGTCCTATACAAAAATTTTCATAAACATTTTGATTACTCATCAGTACTAACAGCTGATAAAAAGAAAAAACAAAAACAAAAAACCTTAATCCTTTTAACAGAAGCACTTCCTGGAATGTTTAATATGTATTTTTTCCAAAACTTTATGCAGTCTCACTTTTTCCACAAGCAGGACATCTCTTTAGCACCTAGGATGTGTAGTTTAGGTTTTTGTGTTGATCCCCTCCCCCCTTTTTTGTAGTTAGACACAATACCTTTATTTTATTTATTTTTATGTGGTGCTGAGGATCAAACCCAGTGCCTCCCACATGGTAGATGAGCATTCTACCGCTGAGTCACAACACCAGCCCTTTGACTCCCTCTTTAATGAAGTGATAGGCAGTAGACTGTGCAGAGCAAAAGCTCTGGAGCCCAACAATCTGGGATCAAATTCTAGCTTTGCTACCACATCCTAGACATGTTTTTGGGCTGTCTTCACAAAAAGGATAACCATAAAGCAGAACAGGCTGCACTATATAGTGACATCATACTCCACATATGTCTTTCGTGGGCTGCCTTCCATGAAGCAGAAGTATGTGGCAGCACTTGACTCAGTATTTACTATGTAGTAGGTACATAACTTTTTATTTTTGTAGTACTGGGGGAGTAAATACACATCTTGCACATGGTAGGCAAGTGCTCTACCAGTGGCTCATTTGAAAAAGTGAGCCAACCTCTCAGTTTGAAACCTTTTACAATAAAGGAGATATTACCTATCTTCTGCTGTTTGTGAGGATTACTTGGAGTTTAAGAGCCCAACAAATCTTCATTCTCAAAGAGAAGAGAAACAACAGAATGAAGCTCTTTTCCTCTTCATCTCTTATTTTTGGTATTATCACTAGGTACAATGTCCCTACTTCAGAATAAAAGTTAGTATGTCTGCTTATAACTTTATTTTTTTTAAATGTTTTTTTAGTTGTTGATAGACCTTTATTTTATTTATTTTTTTGAGGTGCTGAGAACTGAATCCAATTCTCACAAATGCTGGGCAAGTGTGCTTCTGCTGCGCCACAGCCTCAGCCCCTGCTTATAACTGTGTCAAGAAGAAACAGTTGCAACAATTCCAACCTGAGGCATAAAAAGGTTTTACAATGAAAAACAAACAAACAAAAAAACAAGGAAACCAACACCACAGGCATATCTGAAGATAAATGCTAAAAATGCTAGCCAATCAAAATAGTCATTATTCCAATATCATCTTCATCAGGAGAATGTGGTGAAGCATCTAGGTTTAACAGCCTTGAGTCCACATACAAAATTTAAGTGACCCACTCAACTAAGAAATGAAACCTAATATGATACTTTGTATGTTAAAAACATGAACAAATATGAATCATCTACTTTCATTTTTTAATATATATTTTTAGTTCTTGATGGATCTTTACATTTTATTTATTTTTTAATTATTTTAGTTATAGATTATAGATGGACAAAATACCTTTATTTTTATGTAGTGCTGAGGATCAAATCCAGTGTGAGGCAAACACTCCACCACTGAGCCACAATCCAGCCCCTTACCTTGCTATTTAAGAAATGACTAAGGTGATCATAAGAAGTATGAGAGAGGGTTATTATAGGAGATTTTCAGACCATTTTCAGTTGTAGTGTCTTCAAACCAAAGCTGTCTATCTTTTCTAAAAGAGGCTAAGAAGCAATAAGGCTAATGTGAATGATTAAATGGTTATTGGTTTGGGGGGACACAGGTAAAGGGCTTAGAACACTCCTGGGGCAGGCCCTTAAAGAAGTACCCTAAAAGCACAGAGCAAGAACCATAAAGTATGGAGAAAAGATCCTGGTGAGGACTCTTGGGTTCAAGTCTCATCTCTCTTTCCTGTTTATTTTGTTGTTGTAGTACTGGCTGTTGAACCCAGGTCCTTGTGCATGCGAGGCAAGCTTTCTACCACTAAGCTATAACTCCAGCCCTATTTTTTCTGCTTTCTATGTGACTTTGATCAAATCATTTTCTAGTTTTAGTTTCATGATCAGTTTCCTGAAGTTCATGTTATTATCTCATGAAGTCCTTTCTTCATTTATAATTGTGCCCAAAAACCTTAAGATTATTCTTAATTTACCAAGTGTGATAAAACAAATGAACAAAAAATTTACAAGTAGAACTTAATGACTTATAATGATAGTGATACCTGTCATATTTTTCGGAAAGGCATGAAGGTCTCTGTTTGGAATGGGGGCGTTCTTTTATATCCAAGAGCTCCTCCTAAAAAGAGAAATCAAATGGGGATTTTGAATTACAGTTTTCAGGCCATACACTTTCAACTTCTTTCTCCTCTGATTAATTCTGAGTATCTACCTTAAACATTTCACACAATTCTTATTTGTACTTTTGACTTATTTCAGGAAGGACTGGAGGTTTGGACAAGAATGCTATGCAATGGAAGTGAGGTAATGGTTTAGCGGGATGGTAATTGTGATAAATGCACAATTTATGCACGTATAGAAATGTCAGTGAAAACCATCAAGTTGCACAATTAAAGTTGATAATTATAACAAAAAAAGAATGAGAATATTCTTTTACAATCTCTTATCTAGTTCCAAGAGAGAATCTGGCCCTACAGATTTTTTTTTCTTTTTAATTTTGAGACAGGGTCTTGCTAAGATGCCAAAGGCTGGCCTCAAATTGTAATCCTTCTGCCTTAGCCTCCTGAGTAGCTAAGATTAGGCATGTAACACCTTGCCCAGCTCAGAAATTATTTCAGGGACACTTTTTCCATTCTCTCAAGGACTGTGTCTTCAGCAGAAGAGAGACATCAACCCATCACAAACAATAGATGACTTCAGATATAGGGACTTCTGCAGACCCTGGTTGAAAAGGCCTGTCAGATTTATATAACTACAGTTATCAATAATACTTTAATCTACCCCCCCATTCCAATTTTGTCATTTATTTTTACTTTCTCTCCCTTCAAACACAGGAACTAGTCTAGAATCTGGTTGTTATCTCACTTGGGTCTCTACAACTTTTATCTACTATGACACTGACATTTCTAAATAATGTAGTCTCTCTCCCTTTTTTGCAGTATTGGGATTGAATCTAGGACCTAGAACTTGCTAGGTAAGTGCTCTACTACATACCTACCTCTCACTTTTTAAGAGAACATTCATTTTGGCTTTGTCTGAGGTTTCCTTATGCTTAAGGTTAAAGTATTCCTGGAGCCAAACACTAACTTAAGAGAAACAGTATCACTGCTGGATGCCATGATATTCAGCTGCTAGCACTTGGCATCATATGTAAACATACATCTTTCCTTCTCCCCCAGTTATTATTTTTAAAAAAAATTCTTTTAGACATTATGTCTTTACTTTATTCATTTATTCATATGTGGTGCAGAGAATCGAACCCAGTGCCTCACACATACTAGGCAAATGCTCTACCACTGAGCCACAATCCCAGCTCCCCAGTTATTCTTTATATTGATATGGAATCATGATTCTTAGTTTTTCCAATGATCTATAATTTGTTATTGTTCTTAATTATTTTAGTGCCCAAATTATCCCAGATTGTCAGCTGAAGCTTTTTCAGGCTGGCTCACATGTTCTTTCAATATGCTCCCATCTTTTGTAAAAACAAAACAAAACAAATAAAAAAACACTGCTTTACTGATTTAGCTTGTACCTATCCTGTCCTAATGCTGGATTTAGCCATTTCTCTGAGAAATTCTAGTCCCATAAGAAACCAAAATCTGGGAACAAGGTGTATGTTTATTTGGTTATAGGCTCTTTCATCTGACCCAGGAAACACATGCATTTCTATATGGATGCAAACATACATACAAACCAATACACATACATGCACACTTATATGAATATACACAAAATCGACTGCCTCTTATTGATATATATATAAACATTTTCATAATAAAATAAATAAAGCAATTCACAAACTTTCATTAGCAGTAAAATGCTGCAACTGCCTAGCAAGAAAGCATGGAGCATTGTGCCATGACCTCTACAACACTCCCATTCCAGACCTCACAAGAGGAGAATGCAGGCTGCTTCCATATTTTGAGGTATCAGAGGGATAGATTTGCTCTCTCAGCCTATAGGAATCACTGCATATAACAATGGCACAAATTCACTCAGTGTCTTCAGATTGCTGGAGTCTTTAAATGTTTTCAGGTGAGCAAAATATCCTACAACCAGAGGAAATTTTAGTTTTAAAACCAGGATATCAATTAAATACTTTCATTTATTTAGGATTTACTTATAAATTACCTTATTTATTGGGTAGAAATACCTAAAGATAATAATGCCTAAGATAAACAGAATTTCAAATATAAGACAATGTCTAGAGGCACTCTAAATTCTCAAAAAAACTGTCAAAGGCCGGGCACAGAGGCACACACCTGTAATCCCAGTGGCTTGGGAGACTGAGGCAGGGGAGGATCTCAAGTTCAAAGTCAGCCCTAGCAATTCAGCGAGGCGCTAAGCAATTTAATGAGACCCTGTCTCAAAATAAAAAATAAAAAAGCTGGGGATATAGTTCAGTGGCTAAGCACCCCTGGGTTCAATCCCCCAATACAAAAACCAAAACACAATAAATTAAAAAAACTGTCATGCCACCTATAAATCAATAAAGACAAGAGTTCAGACAAATGTGCAGGGCAGATAGAGTGTCAGAGCTTTGAAGATGGGATGGGGATATAGCTTAGTGAAAGAGCTTTGCCTAGCATGCTCAAGGTCCTAGTTCAATCCCCAGAAGCACAAAACAAAACAAAACAGACCTGTGGAGATAAATACAACATTGGGGCAGGGGGGCAGGGAGGCAGGGCAAATAGACCAATAGTAGTAATACCAATAGCAGATGTCACAGTACAAAATCCTAAAAAGCACTGTGCAAAAGGCTTCAAAGTTTTCCAGTTTACAGTGATACAGCCCTTGCCTAATATTCAATGAGGCCCTGAGTTTGGTCCTTAGCACCACCACCTCCCCACTGAAGGAGGAAAATATATTCAGGTAGAAACAGGAAATACCCTGCAACGTAGGAAATACACATAATACTACAGGGGAGGGAAAAAAAAAAAAAAAAAACAACACTGTCAAATAAATAATTTTCTGCTACTAGAAGTAACTCAAGGGGCCGGGGTTGTGGCTCAGTGGTAGAGTGCTTGCCTAGCATGCACAAGGCACTATGTTCGATTCCCGGGCACCACATTAAAAAAACAAACAACAACAACAAAGATGTAACTCAAAGATTATTACAAATTGCCTTACCCTTCTCAAATTCAAACATCAAACTAAGAACCTTGGCATATTGCTACCCAAGGATGATATACTTCACCGTTAAATGTACATATTCTCATTAAGTATAACTAAAAAAAGCCAATTTAAAAAAATAAATGTATTCTCAATATACAGAAGTTTCTAAACAATGGGGTTTGTTTGGAGGAAAAAAACCTTTTAACTCCAACATATAACAAGGATCTAAGTTCTTCATTACTATTAGCTATTTGCTGAAACGCTGATGATTTAAGAATCAACCAGAAGGGCTGGGATTGTGGCTCAAGGGGTAGAGTGCTCGCCTAGCATGTGTGAGGCACTGGGTTTGATCCTCAGCACCACATAAAAATAAAAAACAATACTGTATCCACCTGAAACTAAAAAATAAATATTAAAAAAAAAAAAAAAAAAAAAAAAGAATCAACCGGAAAAGATTAACATTTTAACACATCCACAAAACATTTAGGAGGGCCAAATTTTGGTCCTGCTGGTCAAGATAAAGAAATATTTTAATGACAGATGCAGTGGTGCTGCCTGTGATCCCAGCAACTTGGGAGGTTAAGGAAGGAGAATAGCAAATTCAAGTCCAGCTCAGCAACTGAGCCAGGTCCTAAGTAACTTAGAGAGACCCTTCCTCAAAATAAAATAAAATAAAATAAAAAGACTGGTGATGTGGCTCAGCAGCAAAGCACCCATGGTTAAAAACCTAGTATAAAAAAAAAAAAATTACTACTTTGAGTTGAGGCCAATAGTGTAGCTTAGTGGTAGAGTACTCATGCGACATGCCTAAGGCCCTAGATTCAATTCCCAGCACCATAAAGGAAAAAAAAAAAAAAAAAGAAGAAGAAAAAAAGCTTTGAATTGAGCATTTTTCTCAAAATGTGGCCCAAGGTCCAAGAGAGGGCGCCTCCTTGCTGGGTTTAGAAAGCCAAATGTGTTACATTCCAAAAGGTCCTAAAAATGTATAAAAGATAGTATCCCCCTTTAAAATGCCTGAGAGAATCCCTCCCTTAAGCAGTGAGGAAAGAAACCACGAGTTAAGTTATTGCAATTGCTCTTTTCTTCACTGTCTACAGAACTCTTCCTGTGTTCCAGGCTCAGTGCCCAGCATCAGCAGATGATTCTTATCCTTGCCCTTATGGCTCTTCCAGTCTCTTAAGAGAAGTGTTCAACTGCCATCTCATTAAAAGCCCTTCACATCAGTAATTTCTGGAAAAACAGACCTTTTGGGGATACTTTCGAAGAAAACTCTCAACTGTGGCTAAATACTTGGAAAATGCCCACTCTTAACTAGGAGTGCTCCCTCCTCATGAATATTTCATGAGAGAATGTGAGTTTACCCTTTTGTAAGAATCCATGGGAACTTACTGATAATGGGCAATTTCACAAAAATTATCACCTGGACAAAAAAAATGAGTCAATACCCAGCTGAGACCTCAGTTTTTGCACAAGTTACTAAAACTTGATCAGGCAAGAACAATCTGTTATTTGCCCAAGTGTCACATACCCAAGGAAGTATGAACACATTTTCTTAGTTGCAGCAGTCTTCCTTAAAGAGTAACTGTGAAACTTCCCCAATCTATTTGTGAATTACCAATGTGGGCACCCACTTTTGGTGGTCATCATTAAAGCAGAAAGCAAATTAATCTGAATATAAGTCCAAAACAACAATAGTTAAGATCCTAAGCAATTTCTTTCTGTAGGATCCTACGCAGAAGCAACTATGCATTCTGAAATTATAGAAGAATTTTACCAGGCTGGGGTTGTGGCTCAGAGGTAGAGTGCTTGCCTAGAACGAGTGAAGCCCTCCCTGGGTTCGATCCTTAGCACCACATATAAATAAAATGAAGATATTGTGTCCAATTACAACTAAAAAAATAAAAATAAAAAAAAATAATTTTACCCAAGTCACATTTATAGAAGAGGACAAAAGGTGAACTCTACAGACTTTGTGAACTGATTTCAATACACAAGAAAATTTAAAAATTCAATATTTTATAATTAAGATAGGTGTTTAAGAAACAAACTATTTCATTGTTAATGGCCAAAGCACTCTAGAAGTAACCTAAGCTCTTCCTGAAGAGGGTGACTGTTCTGACAGTAGCAATTAGGTTGAGGTCCATCTTTGACCACCTTTCCTTGTTCTTACCCTCCACATGCCCACTAGTGTTGGTCCTGACCCATTAGGCTTGCAGATGGTTGCTGAACTGACCAAACACTTCATTCTATAGAGTAACTTTCTCAAAAGATTAGAAAGTTTTAAGCTAGGCCCGATGTCACACATCTATAATCCTAGTGACTTGGGAGACTGGGGCAGGATGATCACAAGTTTGAAGCCAGCCTCAGCAACTTAGTGAGATCCTATCTCAAAAAATAAAACGGGCTGGTAGTGTAGCTCAGTGGTAGAGCACTTGCCTACTATCTGTGAGGTCTTTCATTCAATTCCAAGTACTGAAGGAGGGGGAGATTAGAAAGCTTTAAAAATAGATCACAACAGCATTAATAGGGCAATAGTGAACAACCACACATGGGGTGTGGGGGATTCATTCCATCATCTCCCATTCATGAAGCTAGTTGCTAAAAGGGCACCATTTAGTTATTATAGGAGGTTGGGATTTATATCAGATCACACAATGTTGGCAAATAAGTCTTACACCTGGATTCACCCAAGCATCTATCAGTGACTGATTTGATATAATTTTCTTCTAATGGAAGAATTTATATGAAATTAAGAAAATGGGAATGGAAAAAACAGGAAAGCATTTTTTTCTTTTTGGTTCATGTATTTTTCACTGATCTGGCCAATGCAATAAAAATAAACCTTGGCTTTAAAAAGTGCTCATACAACGGATATAAGCAAAGTAAAACAATAAGTAAACAGGCAGAAAATACTAAAGGAAACCTAAATATGTAAATCTTTTAGGGCTTTCTGGTTCCATATTAAAATGGAATGGTTTACCAATGACACTTAGAAAATAAGCATCTTGATCTAAAGTTTGTAGCTAAAGGAGGTACATCTTTTAGTATCTACTCCCACTACGCATTCTGACATTATAGAAGAATTTTACCTGAGTCACATTTATAGAAGAGAACAAAAGGTGAACTCTACCTCTGTGAACTGATTTCAATTCACAAGAAAATTTAAAAAAAAAATCAATATTTTATAATTAAGATAGGTGTTTAAAAAACAAACAATTTCATTGTTAATGGCCAAAGCATCTAGAAGTGACCTAGAGATGAATAGATCATAAGCAGTTAGCATTTACTGTGTCAGGCACTTTTCTAAGCACTTGGCATGCATTTTCTCCAGTATTCTCCATAAAGTCCTACAAGATAGGTCTTATTCTATTTTCATTTTACAGAGCAAAAGGATGAAATTTAGAGACATTAAATATATGGCTGAAGGCCACATGGTAGAGTGGAGATCCTAATCCAAGAGTGGGACTCAACCTCTCCTTATCCTCTCTCAATGCTCTTAAGGGAGTAAGGGAAGGTATACCACCCTTTCCCACAGCTCAGCCACTTAGTGCTGGCCTTGCCACTGTCCAGTGGACTACTGGGAACCGTAAGTCAAAAAGCCACATTCTCAGGCAGGTTGCTTCTAATCTAGCCTTCTCTTAAAGGTCCCACCATAAATTTTTATGTTAAAGGATCTAATTGTACAATGACTGGCTTCTTATCTGGCTAGAAGTGTCCACCATGATAAGCAAGTAGGAAAGGACATTCATGGGGGCAAGGTCCCTGAATCCCAACTTTTCAAGAATAATAGTTAGAGAAAGTTATCATATCTATGGTCTTAGTTGGATGTGATGATACACGTACGTAATCCCAACGACTCATGAGGCTAAGGCAGAAGGATCATAGTTTGAGGACAGCCTCAGCAATTTATTGAGAACCTGTCTTAAAATTTAAAAGGCTGAGGATGTAGCTCAGTGGTAGAACACCCTCTGGTTCAATCCCCAGAACCAACAAAAAAAAAAAAAAAAAAAAAAAAAAAGCCATCTACAGTCTTGCCAGCCAGTCTGAGAACTTTTCACAAAGTTTTTGGTACTGGAGATTGAATCCAGCAGTGCTTTACCACTGAGCTACATCCCCAGACCTTTTAATTCTTAGACAGGGTCTCACTTAGTTGCTGAGGCTGGCCTCAAACTTGCAATACTCCTGCATCAGTCTCTTGAGTTGCTGGGATTACAGACATGTTCCACTATGCCAGGCTAGCTAGGTTTTCTGGACAGCTGACACATTAAGATTATATAATGATCTTTTATACCATAATTCTGTCTTTCTTTAAATAAACAGGCATCCTTAATTTTTAGCTAAGTATGTCACTCAAAAGCCACCTGTTCGAGGCTAGTACTCAACTCAGTTTACGGAAGATATGCATGAAGTTACCAACAAAATCTTTGTATAGGAAAAACTGGCTACGTAATTACTGTTTCTACCTGAAATTAAGTTTTATTCTTTTCTCAGAGGCTAGATTTCAAGTCTTATACTGATTCTCTCCATGGAAGCTATGAGGATTGCTCAAATATATCCACTTCAGTTGCTCATCTATTTTCTTAATGGCTTTAAAGCACAGATATAGATGTGGCTGTAACCACAGCAATGAGCAACTGGCCAGCCAGCCACAAACTAGGCTGGCCTCCTTTGAAGACTGTGCATATACTAAGAATTAAAATGGTGCCCATTTATAACTAGTCAAGGTAATAAAGAACCCACATTAAGTTAAAACTCAAGAAAACTCATGCTTTTTAGCTAGTAAATTTAACATGCATGCTCAACACTGGTATAAGCTGAATTTTTTGAGCATCCTCTGCTTTTGTTCCCTGTCCAAGTGGCAGATGATAACATTTAATAAGGAGCTGGTAGCAAAATACAGGAGGAGCAAAGGAGGAACAATACAATGTACACTCTGATCTAAGATTAGCCTGTTCACTTTAAGAAAAACATGAATATGAATAATGGGACAGTCTAAAACATTTCTATTTTGTATTTCAAGTAGAAGATGGCATCACTAATAGATCAGATGTAATACACTTCAAAAACTGGTAAATGAGAGCTTCTGATGAGGTACGAAAAAGCTGAATGATTCCCCCCGATTTTTCCACTAATATAAGCACCACTGCTGTCTCTGTTTCCTAAATCAATGATTTGCAAACTCGAATCAGAATCCCCTGAAGGGCTTATTAAATGCTCACAGCTGAGATCTAAACCCTAGAGTTTCTGGCTTAATACAACAGAAAACGGACTTGAGATTTTTATTTGTAACAAGTTACTAGATGATACTAATGTTGGTTGGTGTCTGCATTTTGAGAAAAGTTTTTAACTAGCAATGATTGCACTTTGAGGGCCACATTTTGATAATCACTGTCTAAACCATTTTTCATCTACAACTTTCAGATGAGACTCGACTCTATAACCTCCCCAAATCCTTCAATATAATACAATCACTTTAAAAACACAAATGTAAATACTACCAACAGATAGCTTTTGGTCTTAGGAAACTAGCCTAGCAAAATAGACCTGAGTTTATAAATTAATGGCTAGGCTGAGGCATGAGGATTGCAAAGTTGAGGCTTAAGCAACTTAGTAATTTAGTGAGACATTCTCTGGCTCTCAAGAACAAATAAAAAAAGGACTGGGATGTAGCTCAGTGGAAAGTGCCCTTAAGGTTCAATTCCCAGTACCAAAAATTAATTAATGGCTCAAAATCATAAGGAAACAGATGCATATGATAAACTCACTTATAACCATTCCAGTTAACTGTCACTGAGGCTTATGGATAGGTGTGAAAGCACCCAGTGTGACTCTAACTTGAGTTCCTAAGATATTCTTGGAAGCACAACAGATACCATCTGAACCCTGAGGAGTGAATATCTCAGTTGCCTGACAACACCAACACATTTATCAAGTTTTCCAAGGAAGACTAAAGTCTTATTACTATGAGTGAGTTCCCTCCTGGGAGCTGCTTAAAAAGCCAAATCTTCTGGACCATGCAGAATTAACTTTATCAAGGTTAATAGACTTATAATATGATCCCTGAGCACATAACATGTGAGAAGCAAGCTGGATCAAAGGATGTCCTAACACAAAGAGAAACTGTTATGTTTACCCTAGAAAGCACCTGACCAAACATCTGCACTCTTCTACCTTCATTTGGGGATGGGGAGTTTGAATTCTCAACAACAGACAATATTATCCCAAAAAGCCGCTGAACATTAAACTAAGACGGGTGAAAGGTTAAGGAGCCCTATCATCTAGCCTATGTATTTTTCTGCTCTTGTAAGGAAACACTCTATATTTACCAGTTTCCACAGAGTATCACCTATAAAAATCATTGATGAGTTTCCCTTTACGGCTTCTAGACCTTCTATCCTGTGAACATGAAGTGGCAGGAACTTCACTAAATGCTTTATGTACTCCAATAATTTGATCTCAGTATGTATTATTCCAGTTATAGAAAATGCTTCATTAAACCAGTTCTGTAAGGCATACTTAAGAATTCTGAGGTTGGATTATAAAAAAATTGACTATAACAAGCTTCTGAATCTTTATATATATTATATATATATTGTATACACACACACACACACACACACACACGGAATTGATCCTAGGGGCAACTTTACCACTGAGCTCTCTTTCCACTTATTTTTGTTCTTTTTATTTTGTAATTTTGAGATAGGGCCTCACTATCTCAATCTTGAGGCTGACCTCAAACTTGCAAATCCTCCTGCCTCAGCCTCCGGGGTCACTGGGATTACCAGCATGTGCCACTATGCCTGGCAAGCTTCTTAATCTTTACTGCTAACAAATTCAAGGATTACCCTAAAAGAGACCAATAAGATCTTCCTAAAAATGACTTAAGCATAAAGAAGGAAATACACAATGATGAAATACACATGCCACCCTCTGGTCAAAGTGTGAGAGTGATTCAAAAGTCTCTTTGCTGGGACTCTCCAAGTAGAATACCAGTTAAAACTTTAATTCAAACAGGGCTGGGAAGATAGCTCAGTTGTAGAATGCTTGCCTGCATGCTGGAAGTCCTGGGTTCAATCCCTACCGCTACATGCAAAAACCTTAATTTAAAAAGTTCTGATTAGGAATCACAAGCTTGTAAGCAGTCTGACTCAGTTTACCTCCATTTAAAGCTTTAAAAAAAAATTTTTTTTTTTGGGTAGTTGTAGATGGACAGAATGCCTTTATTTTATTTGTTTATTTTTATGTGGTGCTGAGGATTGAACTCAGTGCCTCACGCATGCTAGGCAAGCGCTCTACCACTGAGCTATAGCCCCTGCCCCTGATAAGCTTATCTTACTCAGAATTCACCTGTCAACATTTTAGGCAGTGACTTCAAGTTGTGGAACACTACTCAAGAACTCAAATTTGAGAACATCTACATTTGGTAAGACTAAATATGAATGCAGAACTGAAAAGCTTCCCATCAGTTCACATTCTTTCATGACAAAACAGATTGTGCTAAAACAGCAATTAATCACAGTTAGGTTTGGTGGTACAAGCTTGTGATCCTAGTGTGATTAGGGAGACTGAGGCAGGAGGACTGCAAAGTTCCAGGCCAGTTTCAGCAACTTAGAGACCCTATCTCAAAATAAAATATAAGGGCTGGGAATGTGGCTCAGTGGTAATCTGGGTTTAATCCCCAGTCCTGAAAAACAAAAAATCATAAACAAACAAACAAACAAAATACCAGCAATTAACCAATAACCCTTTTATACCCAAATACTCCACCTGTACCCCAGAAGGATTCAGTATGTTTTTGTACTGGGGATTGAACCCAGAGGCACTTAACCACTGAGCCGCATCCCCAAGCCTTTAAAAAAAAAAAAAAAAAAAAATTTTTTTTTTTTTTTTTTTTTTTTTTTTTTAATTTAGACACAGGGTCTCACTGAGTTTAGAGCCTTACTAAGTTGCTGAGGCTGTCTTTGAACTCGTGATCCTCCTGCCTCAGCCTCCCAATCCTCTGGGATTACAGGCATATGCCACCGTGCCTGGCATAAAGGTTCAGTTCTAAATGTTGAAAATGAAAACTTCACACTATCTGACACTTTATCAAATAGGTAATAGTAGCACCAGTACATAAATATGGCCTGACTTGATCAGTATCCTGGGAAATCAGGGATAATAAACCAGTACAGTACTGGGTATTCACTAAGACATGGGCCCATCTAGAACATAACCTCTCTCATCAGTACTCCCAATTGCTTTCTTTAAGCACATTTTATACACTCCAGCCCAGACCATTTCAAGTACCCAGAAATGTACTATACAGCTCAATGAATCTTGTCACCTCTTCAAAAACATACCATAGCAAACAAGATATTGATCTTTGCAGAATCTCTAATAAATACATGACCATAGAGTGATTCCTGAGGAGCCCCTCTCAAGAAGATATCCAGATGGGCAGTTCAAAATTACTACAAATACTAAGGTAATGAAAATATATTTGAAGCCTTATTTTTGTGAGTCCATATCTAATTTGTAACAGGAGGTTAAAAAAAAAAATTCAGTTACCTTGGCCACATCATTCATATAGGTAGGTAGTTTGCCTCTCAAGGAAACATCAATACAGAGAATACTGATTTTGTGAGGCATCCAAAGCTGGAATCCTCACCCTCAACAAGTAAATCGGTAACATCAATTACACAATTGTTATAGAACTTAGGTGCCAACATATATATTCATACAGGATCCAGGACAATATTCCCTTCACTTAAAAGCTATTTAGAAGGGGCTGGGATTGTGGCTTAGTGGTAGAGCGCTTGCCTAGCTACTGTGAAGCAATGGGTTCGACTCTCAGCACCACAAATAAAGGTACATTGACAACAACAACAAAAAAAAAGGGAAAGCTACTTGAAAGCAAACTTTTGGTATTCAAATTTCCAGAAAAATGTTCAAAGCAATGTTTTACTAAATTTAGTTATTATTTAGCTCATGAAATGAGTCAGAACCAGACTACCACTTTAGGTAGTCAACAAAATACCTACACAATGTTACTGACCTCCCCACCCATAAAGAAACACTATTTCATTAGTAACAAAGCCTACTTTTGTATAGCGATGAGGGGATTTGGAGGCCGGCAGCTTCTTCAGGTCAAGGAAAGTATCTCCATTTTCTGCTTCACCCACACTTCTCCTATCCATGGCTCCTTTGTCTACAATTTTTTACACCTGGAGAATAAATCAACACAAATTTTGTCACAGAAAACAGTAAATTTTCAGAAATTTTAGCTGCTGCTTAAGAAACAAACTTTCAAAAGAGATCTCTTAAAATAGTTATCAAAAAAAAAAATCCAAAAGTTATGATATAAAGTGGAACCAAATTTGAAAAGGAACCACTGGAACTTAGTTATCTCTCCTAGTTAAGTATTCTAAATACCAATAAGGGTAAGGAAAGCAGAAGTGGAAGGTACCCAACTCAGGATACAACCTTTAAGCAGCTTTAATACAAAAAGAAACCAAGATTCGCGGCCGCCCATAGGAACCATCACTGAGTGGAGGGGAAGTTTCCCGGAGTCGGGGACGGTATACTGGATGAGGCTTTTAAAAAGTCAGGGTGTTGTAAAGAGCCTGTCACTTGCCAATGGACGGCACCACCTGCCCCTTGTTATTCGAGGTCAAGGGCTGAGAACCCAGCCCAAGCGCCCCTCGCCCAGCCGGCTGCACCTGTGGTCATGTCAGTGGCGCCCGTGGCTGGGAAAGGGCGAGCGCTAGGTTCAGCTCAGAAACTCGGCTTCCCCAGGCCAACCTCCCACTCCTCGCGCAGGCCCTGGCCCAGCGGCCTTCTTCGGAGTAAGGGCGGGGACCGTACTTACTGAGGGAAGGCGGGCCGGAGGGGCCCGGGAGGCCAAATCCCCTGGCCCGGGCGCTTTGAGCTGTAGCTGGCGCAAGCCCACCGC
>NW_025999898.1:1758835-1765340 GCF_001458135.2 Marmota marmota marmota
TCCCAGCACTGCTCCCCAAGGCCTTCGCTCTCGCCCCCCCCCACCCCGCTCGGGCTGTCTCTCTTCAGCCGCCGTAACTGCGGCCCGGCCCTCCGCCCCTCCTTCCGCCCCCTCCCCCTTTATAACTCCCTCCACGCGCCCGGGCCCAGCACCGCCTTCATCGCCGCGCGACCGGATATGAGGTGGCTGCTGAGGTGCCGGGCCGAAAAATGAAACATTTCAGCACCCTCCCCCGGAGCTGGTCTATGCGCGAGCCTGGAGGCAGGGAGGCAGCTGCTGGAAGGAGACGGCGACTGCGGTAGGACGAAGACAGAGGCAGAGGTAGTGGAAGCTGGCCCCCTTGCGCGCAGGCGGTCGCGTTGGGCAGTCCCTAAGAGGGAGCTTCGTTCCCACGCGTGATGTGGAGGCGGAGCGGGCGGCCCGAGACCCTGGGCTACCGTGCTCTGCTGGGAAGGTGGTGGCGAGGTGTGCTTGGGTCTGCAGCTTGACTTACTGCTGGGGTTTCAGTAGTGGGAACCCGAGTTAGGGAAATTCCGCCGGTTTTTGTTTTTTTTTTTTTTAATTAGCCGTATGATCTTGAGTTTCGCTCTTCTTTCTAAAGTGGTCCCTATCAATATTAGGAATAGGCAAGAATACGGTTTCCTGCATTTATAAGCCAACTTATACCTTTGATGCAGGTACAGGCAACTCACAAATTGGTTGACATGTTATTTCCCGCCCATAATCTGATTCTTTCCTTAACCTATCCGGGAAGGGGAAATGAGATGGCGAATGTCAAGCGCTTAGCTCATAGTGCAGAAACTCGAGCTGACAAGTAGGCACAGAAATTCAAGTATGTGAGCAGTGGGAAGAACTGTTGCGCTGAGAAGGAGGTTACCTGTGAGCCTTGCCTGCCAGAATATCGCAAGCCACTGTTTTTGCCCGTTGAACTGCCCAGAATTGGTGTGAAATACATGGGCATGGAGGAAACATAGTTTTCTTTAATTTAAAGGCCAGCGAAGCCTACTTTTTCAAGAGGTCTACTTTATTTGAACATTGTTTACTTCGTTAGTGAAATGAGGGACTTCGGCAGTGAGAGGTCACTAAGTTTCCTGTGTGCTTTGGCAACGGACAAAACGATAACGTTTTTCTTTTCGTCGGTAAAACTGAATAAAACCCGTGTTTTAAAATTTTATTTAACTATTTTTTTTCTATGCAGGCAAGAGGCAGAAAAGCAATGTTTGCAATTCTGGCTTGATTTTTTGAATCCCCCTTCAGGCTGTGGAGAGTTAACCAAAACTAAGGATAAATTGTCTTTTCTTACCCGAAAACTGCAAAGATGACCACTCACAGGGCAGTTGTCAAATATGCCAAGGTGGACAAAAATCCTTCTACAACCTCCACAAAGCTTCTAGGTCTTTTTGTGGGGAGAAAACAAAAATTTTTCGGGTTTTGTTTTGGTGGAGTCTATATAGACACACTGTAAATGAACAGTTGTTTTTGTTTTTTGTGGTATGGGGATTGAACCTAGGGCCTTGTACATTCTAGGCAAGTGCTTTATCATTGAGCTACATCCCCCAGCCCCTCAGAGGTGATTTTTTAATTTTAAAAATCTGAGTTCCAACTGGGTGTGATGGCTCAAAGCCTGTAATCCCAGTGGTTTGGGAGAAGGCTGAGGCAGGGGAGGATCATAAATTCAAAGCCAGCCTCAGCAACTTAGTGAGACCCTATCTCTAAGATTAATAAGGGCTAGGGAGTAGCTCAGTGATTAACCACCTTAAGGTTCTATCTTTGATATTAAATCAAAAAAATTCTGCTGAGTGCTGTGTGGACTCCTGTAATCTCACCTGGGAGGCCCTGTTTCTGTCTCAAAAAGAACTGGAAATGTAGTTAAGTGGTAAAGCGCTCCTGGGTTCAATCCCAAGTACATAAAATAAAAACCAATGTAGTGCAGTGGTCTGTAACCCCATCAACTGAGAAAGCTGAGGCAGGAGGATCTTGGGATATAGGCCAGCTTTAGCAATACCTTGTCTTGAAATAAAAAATGGCTGGAAATGTAGCTCAATGGTGGAGCACCTGAGTTCAATTCCTAGTATTGCAAAATAAATAATAATAATAAAATTTAAAAAACAAGGTGGCTGGGCTGGGGGTATAGCTTAGTAGAAGAGCACTTGCCTCCATGTATAAGGCCCTGGGTTCCATATCCAACATCACCAAACAAACAAAACAAAAACGATACCAAAAACCAAGCTTCCCTTGGAATTTGGATTTTTAAAGTTGGGAGAAATAGGACTAATAACTTTGTCATTATGGTGTATAGGGGATGCCCAGCCTGATCTGACAGGGGATCCAAGCCAAGTCAAAAGGGCTGTTCTTGAAGCTATCAAGTCCTGATTCTGCCACTTGACATTTCACCACCCTAGATATCAGTCTCCTCATTTGTAGGAAAAGGACAGTAGGATTTATTTTTCAGGCTTGTAGAAGGAATTAGGGCTAAAATTTTAAACTGAGGGCTGGGAATATACTTCATTGGTAGAGCAAGGCCCCGGGTCTGATTCTCATCACCACAAAAAGACCAAAACTGATCTGGTTACCTCTTGCTGTGTAACAAACCACCCCAAAACTCAGAGGCTTAAACCAGTATTTATTTTGCTTCCAAATCTGTAAATTGGGTTAGTACCAGCTTGGATGCATTTGACATCAGCTGGGGTAGCTTAAAGGCTGTGGGGTAGGATCACTTATGTTTGATAGTTGAAAGTACCTGTCAGCTGGGACCTCTGGAGCTTTATCGGGAACACTTAAACGTGGCCTCTTTTTTTTTTTTTTTTTTTTTGTACCAGGGATTGAACTCAGGGGCACTCGACCACTGAGCCACATTCACAGCCATATTTTGTATTTTATTTAGAGACAGAGTCTCACTGAGTTGCTTAATGCCTCGCTTTTTACTGAGGCTGACTTTGAACTTGCGATCCTCCTGCCTCAGCCTCCCAAATCACTGGGATTACAAGAGTGTGCCATTGCAGCTGGCACACGTGGCCTCTTGATGTATCTAAGATTTGGATTCTAAGGAATAGAATAAAATAAAAAGGGGTGTTGTATTACTTGCAGGTGCTGCATTGCTTTTTAAAAAAATTTTCTCTCTTATGGTGCTAGGGATCCACTTGAGGGCCTCATGCATACTAGGCAAGAATTCTACTACTGAGCAACACCCCCAGCCCTGAATTGCCTTTTTCTAACTTAGGTTTAAAGTCACACAGGGTTAGTTCTGCCATATGCCCATTCTGTTCCTTAGGAGTGACTAAGGCTGGCTTGGATTAAAAGGAAAGAGATTTCCACTCTTTTATATGGGAAGAATGTTAAAAGAACTTGTGAGGAAGTCTTAAAACTCTAAGCCATACAGTCACTGCTCAAGGCATTGTAGCTGTAAATTCTGGTCTGAAACTAATTTCTTGAAGCCCCTGATCTGTTCTAGTTAGGACCTACCTCATCCACTAGACCCTTCTTTATTGTCTTATAGAACTTTGGCCTTAACTCACTTATCTTTCAAAGTCTCATCTTTGTCCTCATAAAAGGAGAAGACAATAACTATGCAGGAATAAGAGTACTAATTTACTAAGGAAGTGTACCCATAAACTTCTGTGCCATGCAAAAGCTAGATGCTTGCTAATCTTTGTTTCATTGTAGCTTTTGCTTATTAGTCTTTGGAAGAATGATAACTTGTAATTATTAAGTGCCATCTTTTGCAAGTAATACAACACCCCTTTTTATTTTTTGAGACAGGGTCTCACTAAATTGCTGAGGGCCTCACTGAGTTACAGAGGCTGGTCCTGAACTTGTGATCCTCTTGTCTCAGCCTTATGAGTCACTGCGATTGCAAATGTGCACCAATGTGCCGGGCTACTTATATGCATTTTCAAATATTAGTATGGGAAATCTCTTTGAAAGAGTAAGTAAAACATGATTTATTCTAGATCTTTATGAAATATAAGAATTTAGGGTCAAATTATTGGTTCAAAGTTTGACATAGGGACCTCAAATGTTGTGAGTTGAGGAAATTGGCAGTTGTAGAACAGTAGAGGAGGAAAATATTAGAAACTTAGAAATTATGAGTATCTGTGAAGAGTTTTCTAGATCATCAACTTTAGTAGAAGTCTCAAAAGATTGAAATTATGCTTTTCAAAATGTGCTTATTCCTACTCAATTTTTCTTTATAAAAAGGATTTGAAAAGTTTCACAGCTATAGAAGCATCTCCTCGGATTAAAGATGAGAAAGAAATTAGTAAGGGATTTTTCACTGGACCATTACTAGCAGAATTTAGACACCTTTTGGGACTTGGTGTATATATGAGGTGCAGGGGCGTATGCAAGCACTCTACCACTGAGCTACCTACCCAGCCTAACATCTTAATTTTTTTAGTACTGAGGATTAAACCCAGGGGTACTTAACTGCTGAGCCATAACCCCAGCCCTTCTGAAAAAAATTCTGAAACACTCTTGCTAAGTTGCTTAGGGCCTTGATAAATTGCGAAGTCTGACCTCCAATTGCAATCCTGCCTCAAGCCTCCGAATCGCTGGGACTACAGATGTGTGCCACCCAGCCCGGCTTTCCATTTGTAAAAGAAGGGTTATAAGAAGAGATCAGCTTTTTTTTTTTAAAGCCTGAAATCATTCCAATTCTCGGGCTGCAAGGACTCTTGCCCGCTAAATCCTGGTTGCTACAACCGTCCTACTCTACGGGTTCCAGCTTGCACTCCTGGGAATTCAGGAAAACCAAGAGCCTGGAGGTAGGGGAAAGAGGACTTTCCAACGCAATAGCCTACTGACCCAAACCTCCACTCCGTTAAGAGGGGTATATAAGAATCGGCTTAGAGAGAAGCACGTTTCCAAAGAACACAGACATACATAGGGCTGCGCAGATAGCACGACTGGAGTGTCTTGGCAGCTGTTAGGGAGGCGTGTCAACGTCTGACTGAGGCTGCGCGAACTCCAGCATCCGGGCGGGTTTTCAGCGCGTGCGCTGCGGTAGCTGTGGAAACTCGGGTGGGGCCGGCGTTAGGTTAGCGTTCAGAAGCGCGCGAAGCGCAAAGAATGGCGTGGGCTAAGCGGGCCTAGGGAGCCCAGGAATTCGCCCGCTGTTGCCGTGACTTCTAAGCGCCAGGCCCGAGAACTCAGGTACGTGGTCAGCTTTTTTAGTGGCTTGGCCTCCGCCCTTGAGCTCTGCCAGGAAGCAAGTGCCTCTGAGTTGCGCCCTGTTAGACCCTGTTGGAGTCTTTGCTTCCTCCTCTTCTTGAAGTGTCCATGATGCTGCCTGTGCACCGGCTTTGGTTTGTGAGAAGAGCAAAAACCTTCCTCTGTGCTGGGCTTGCGCGGATTCTGGCAATTGTTTGTTGTGTTGTTGCTGACTCTGAGGGCCCCTTGTCTTTCCACCGGGCTGGTTCCGGAGCCCATGGGAGGTTCCTTAGCTTGCAGGAATCTGAAGGCGGGGGTGCTGGTGTACATAGACTTCGGGGACCCTCTCTGAACCCCATGGGGCTAACGTGCCATCCAAACCATAATTCCATTCCCACCGTGAGAGGTGGGTGCTTGGTTTTTATTTTTTTCCGGAGGCCGTTCAGATGTCTTGAAAACGTCCGTGTTGATGTGTATTTATTAAATGATGGTGTTAGGCACTGCAGTACCAATACTAGCTAGCTTCATCACTCCTTAGCTAATGATGTTGGGCCCTCCATCTCTGAAATGAAGATGGCAATCGCCTATCAAGGTAGTTGTATTAAAGTGTGTAATTTATGAAAAGTACTTAGTACAATGCCTGGCGCAGAGTGCCTTCTCCATAAATGCTATCTTGATTCTAGTCTGTGCTTTTTGAAAGTATGTGCCATAAAAGTATGAGACTTGGGGTTAGGGAAGGCTTTTGGAAGTACTGGAAATTTATTCTGGGCTGAAGATCTATATTTCCTCATTTTTCTCAGTAGGATCATTCCTTTCTCAATTATTTGAAACTGCAAAATACTGTAGACACTTAAAAGATGTTTTTACATTTTTTCCAAATTAACATACGGTTTTAAAAATTAATATTGAAGTTCATAATAAAACAGAGCACCATGTGCCATTCTTCTGTATAGGAGCAAATTAGTATAGTGATGTTTCTCCATTTGTTAATTTTACACTTTTTGTTGACAGTTGTCCATAGGAAATAAGTACTTAGTTCACAGTTGTCTTTCTCTCATCTCGGTAATTATTGTCAAAGTAATAACATTTGCATTATGTAACAAATATTCGCGGCTGAATCAAGTAGGGTACTATATCTCTTCCTTTCTTTTTTATTTATTTTTTTAGTTGTCAGTGGGCCTTTATTTTATTATATGCTTGCTGAGACTTGAACCCAGTGCCTCACACATGCTAGGCAAGTGCTCTACCACTGAACTTCAACTTCAACTCCAGCTCTCGCTTCCATTCTTGCACATCCCATCATTCCCCCCCCCACCACCATCACTCATCAGATCACATATTTCCCTGCACATCTAAT
>NW_025999898.1:1766789-1777058 GCF_001458135.2 Marmota marmota marmota
CCCCCCCCCGTATCACATGCATAGATCACTAATTATTTTCCCTGTCACTAATTGAGTTTTTTTGGGCTATTCTCAAAACCTTTGGTTCCATCTTTTGCCTGGATACCTCCCTTGTTGGTTCTAATCTAATCTGGGGACTCTTTGCCCTCTACACCCAGTTCTCATCCAGAGTACTCTTTTCACATCTATTCTGGAATTTCTTTTTGCTGTTCTCTGTAGCTTGGATCCCTGTAATTTTTTTCTTAGTTTGCCTTTTTTCTAAGCATATTTCCCATTTATATATATTTGTAGTGTTGGAGATCAAACTCAGTGGTGCTCCACCTTTGAGTTACATCCCTTGCCCCCCACCTTTTTTTTTTAAATTTTGAGACAGAGTCTCACTAAAATTGCTTAAGCTGGCCTTGAATTTACCATCATCCTCTTGCTTCAGCTTTCTGACGATCTGGAATTAAAGGTTTGTGCTACTACATGCAGTTCTGGCTTATTCTTTTTTTAATATTTATTTTTTAGTTGTATTTGGACAAAATATCTTTATTTTATTTATTTTTATGTGTTGCTAAGGATTGAACCCAGGGCCTTGCACATGCTTGGAGAGTGCTCTACCACTTAGCCACAACCCCAGCCTTCTGGCTTATTCTTTTTAAAAAAGTTATATTGTGATAAAATTCATATACAGTTCACCCATTTTAAAGTGTATAATTCAACATTAACAGAGTTGTACAACCATCGCTATGATCAGCTTTAGAATATTGTCATCACCCAAAAACGAAAGCCTTATTTGCTGCATGTGATGGCACATGCCTTAATCCCAGCACTTTCCTGGCATGCTCAAGGCCCTGGGTTTCAATCCCCAGTTCCATTAAAAAAAAAAAAAAAAAAAAAAAGCCTTGCTTATTAGCAGTTAGTCCCTCAGTCCCTCAGCCCCAGGCACTATGTTTGCCTTTCTAGATGTTTTGTATATGGAATTGTAAAATATGTGGGCCTTTGTGACTGACTTCTTTCACTTGGCACAATGTTTTTAAGTTTCATCCACGTTTAAGCATTGTTATCGTATTGCATTTCTTTTCATGGCTGAATAATATTCCATCATATGGATATACCACACTTTGTTCATCTTTCCATTATATTTGTGTGGACATATTTTTAGTTCTCTTTGGTATATACTTAGACATTGAGTTGGCTGAATCAAATTTATCCTTCACTATCATTTTAGGAGGTCATGTGTAACTGGGAATAATCCTTGCCTAATTATCATTATGTGTTTTTCAACTTACAGAGTAAGTTCATAAGTGTCTCTATTGAGGATAGACTTATGCCTTAGTCTTTTTCCATGTTTGTATATCTCACCTGTGAGATTCCAGACATTAATTTAGATGCTGGAGATATAATGGAGACAAGATCAGATAGGATTATTGTCAGATACAATTATTGTTTTCATGGAGTCTGTATTTTTAATGTGGAGAAGGCAGACACATACAAGTAGTTAGAATGTTGGTCTAACTAAAGAGAATCCTTTGACCACAGTGGACATTGCACATAATCATTAAGACATCAACCCAAGGCAATGTGGCCCATTTATTACAGCAATATTTCACAATTCCCTATTTGAATACTTCAATTTAGTTAATTTTCAGATATAGTCACTAAAGGTTGTCACTGTTACTTGGAGTGTGGCATCAGAAACACTAGGTCAGCTGGGCACAGTGGTACATACCTATAATCTCAATGATTTGGAGGCTAAGGCAGAATTGCAAGTTCAAAGCCAGACTCAGCAACTTTGTGAGGACCTAAGCAATTTAGTTAGACGAGAGAGAGAGAGAGAGAGAGAGAGAGAGAGAGAGAGAGAGAAGAAACAGTAGGACATAGGTTTTGTTTTGTTTTTTGGCCAGTACTTGTGTTGATTGCTACCTATGACAGTTAGCAGCTTGGATATTCATAGAGCAATAAACCTGCCAATCTGATTCCAGTGTCTATTGAAGCATGTGAAAAGAATAAAAAGAGAAAGGGATTTAAAAAACAAAAAAACCGCACCGAAAACTACTTGAATGTTTTACTTCATCTTCTTAAGACATCAGGATATAAATTTGTTATCTTGGTGTGCCACAAAACTGTCAGATGTCTGAGGTCCTGATGAAGACAGATTTCTCATTCAGGTGAAGTTATCTGAAAACTCCACGTATACACTGTTCACCTGTCACTATTTCTTCTCTTCTGGAGAGTGAAGAATGTCCTAATTTCAAGTCATCCTGTTGCCTAGTCCCAAAGAATGGACTCAGAGACAGGAAGTACAAAAGTGAGGCTTTAATGGCGGTCTTCCAAGATCCAGTGTCTGGTGACCATGCACACCTGGAGTCACATCTGCCTTAAGTCCATAGCTGGCCACTCTGCACGTGTCTGGAGCTGTGCAGTAGATACTACTCCGGGCAGAGGCTGCAGGGGAAAGGGAAGACATCAGGTTTGATGTCAGTAAAGACTGTTCTTGTATGGGTAAACTTCTTTCTGGGTAATTTTTTGATATCTTACTATAAATCCATCAAAGTTACTAAGTGTAAGACATGGTAACCATTTTAGGTAGCCTCCACTATATACTGAAATCTTAGTTCTCAGTCTTGACTTCTTACATTTGTTTCCTAGGGCTGTTGTAACCAGCTAGGACAAACTGGGTGGTTTAAAACAACAGAAATTGTTGGGCATGGTGGCATATGCCTATAATTCCAGTGACCCAGAAGGCTGAGGCAGGATGATTGTAAGTTTGAGGCTAGCCTGGGCAACCGTGAGACCCTATCTCAAAATAAAAAAGACTGTGGATATAGCTCAGTGGTAGAGCACCCCTGGGTCAATTCCCACTACATACAAAAATAAATAAATAAAATAAAACAGAAGTTGATTCTCTCACAGTTCTGGAGGCCAGAAACCAGAAATCAAGGTGTTGTCCTTTCTCTGAAGCCTAGGGGAACTCTTCTGTTTTTCTGTTAGCTTCTGATAGTAACTTCCCTGGCTTGTAGGCACATTACTCCAGTCTCTACCTTCTTCATCACATAGAATTCTCCTCTTTTAAGTATATCTGTTCTTTGTCTCTTCTTTTTTTATAAGGACACCAGTCATAGTGCATTAAGGGCCTACTCTACTCTTAAATTAAGCTATAAATTAGTATGAGTTCATATATCTCTTACACCTGCAAAGACCCTGTTATATAGTCACATTCACAGATATTGGGGTTTGGGATATCAGCATTTTGGGGAACCTAATTCAACCCATAACCCATTCTTTGTACTAAGAAATAAAAAGCATTTTGTTTATTCAGTTTATAATGAATGCTTTTGGTAGAAGTGATTACAAATTGAAAATGAAAACTGCACATTAAGTATCTACTGCTGATAAAAACCTACCTGAAGATGAATGGACATGGTGGCACACACCTGTAATCTCAGCCACTCCGGAGGCTGAGACAGGAGGATCTCAAGTTCAAAGCTAGCCTCAGCAACTTAGTGAGGCCCCAAGCAATTCAGTGCGACCCTGTCTCTAAATGAAATACAAAATAGGGCTGAAGATGTGGCTCAGTGGTTAAGTGCCCCTGAGTTCAATTCCTGGTACTAAAAAAACAAAAACAAACCCAAAACACCTATCAGAAGACTTTTTTTTTGGGGGGGGGGTTACTGGGGATTGAACCCCAGGGGTGTTTTAATGTTTGTAAACGGTGTTTTTAAGTCTGAGATTTTTCCATGCTCACCTAGTGTTGAATTAAGGAGAGGGGTGGGAGACTAGCATCTAGTAGGTAGCTGTTCAGACATGTTGATTCCCATGAATTTGCAGATAATTTAGTCTTTTTATTGGTCTTTCTTTTGTAGTTAGATGGGGAATATAAAAAACTGATTCATGAGTATTCTGCTAATTAAGAAGTATATATCAAGCCACTGGTTGAATTTTTTATCAGAAGAAATTAAGGAGAGAATGGAGAAGAAGGTTGATTCCAGGTGAGTGATACAACATGACCAAAAAGGTAACTGAAATTACGGTTCCATATAAAGATTTGTAAGCATTTTGAGTGTAAAAATAATAAACAATAAAAATTCTTAAATCATGAGTGATTAGATAGAAAATATGGGCAAGGAATTTTTTTTCATTGATATTTTGAGCTTTTCATCTATACTGTAATGCACATTTCATACATTATGTCATAGTCAAAAAATATTTTAAGCATGTGGAAGTATCCATAATTAAAATAATAATTTTGAGGTTGGGGATATAGCTCAGTGATAGAGCACTTGCTTAGCATGTGCAAGGGCTTGGGTTCAATCCCTAACACCATATACATACCCACATACATTAAAAGAAAATCTAATTATAAATAGAAGTGAGGATGATTTTCCTGAGGTTAAAGGTTATTACATCAAGATTGGCTGACTCTTTTATCTTTCTTCTGCTTTTGTTTGGTCACTTTCAGCCTAAATTAAGATTCTCTTGATCTTTGACCTTTTGACAGTTTTCTTCTTGCCCGAGGCAGCTGTCTAGCCACCAGAGCATGACTGTAGGGATAGTCTGATGTGCCATCATCAATGTTCTTTACAATGACAGCTTTGTGTCTGAAGTAATGTGTGGCTAGGACCAGCACCATCTTCCCAGGTTTTATGAACAACGTGCTTGTACAGCAACCTGCCCAGCCTACAGCAGAAAGGAAGAAAGAATACTTCCATTAACCTTTTACCATGCTGAGGGGGTTATTGCACTTCCTGTCCCCTGTTCTTTCTTCCATTAGCTGGACACAAACCGAGAGGCTGAGGCAAGAGGATTGGGCAACACAGTAAGATCTTGTCACAAAAAAACTTTTTTTTGGGGAAATTAAACCATATTTGTATTCCTGGGATAAACCCCACTTGTTCATGGTGTTTATATGGTATATTGCTTGTATACATTGTTGGATTTAGTTTTCTAATATATTTTGAGGATTCCCCCGCCCCCGCCCCGCCCCATGCCCCAGTACTGGGATTGAACCTAGGGACTCTCTACCACTGAACTACTTCTCAAGCCCTTTTTCAGTTTTAGACATGATCTCGCAAAGTTCCCAGGCTGGCCTTGAACTTGTGATCCTCCTGCCTCAGTCTCTTCAGTCACTGGGATTGCAGGAATGTACTACTGTGCCTGGCAACATATTCTGTTATAGTTCTACAAGTATATGAGGCTATACCTGTGGGAGCAAGCCTGTCAGTCAGCACACCTTAAAGATCCAAGTATCTGAATAGTAAAGAGATATCTTCTTTATACTGTGGAATTCATTATCTCCTTTGATTCCCACAATGTGTGCAATTCTGTCTCTACTTACAAGTGAGGAACATTGGATAGAGAGAATAATGTGATTTGTTGTAGTCCTTACATGTCTCATAGAATCAGGATTTTCTTTTTGTTTTTTACTCCAGATCTTGATGTATTTCTGTTGTTCTACTCTTTACCTGGAAACTGTAATATTCTTTATAGGTTATGCATATGAGTGGTTTTCCTGTTAACCATAAGCCATATAGTAACACATGGTGAGGAAGAATACTGTTTTTGAAGACCAGACTGCCAAAGCTTTTGTTGCCCTTCCAAAAGTAATCAGATTTGAATCAACAGCACTTAGGGTGATTGCATAGGCTGATTTTTTTCCAAGAAACTAAATAAATTGGGCTGACTAATTGCCCTAACTGCAAAGAGTGTGGAGCAGAAGCAGACCCACCAATTACCATGTGTATAGAAAAGTGGTGTAGATTTCTTTTAATATGTAGGTTCCCTTGAAATGAATTACTAGAGAATTATTTGTCTTGTGGCACTTTCCACAATTTGTATTTTACTGATTACATTCCTCTATGTGTATTTTTTTTTTCCCCAGTACTAAGGGTTGAACCCAGGATGTTTTTACCACTGAGCTACATCCTCAGCACGTGCGCGTGTGCGCGCGCTCGCTCGCTCTCTCTCTCTCTCTCTCTCTCTCTCTCTCTCTCTCTCTCTCTCTCTATATATATATATATATATATATATATATATACATGCTGAGTCAGGAGGATAGAGAGTTCAAAGCCAGCCTTAGCAAAGGCACAACTCAGACCCTGTCTCTAAATAAAATACAAAATATAGTGTGTGTGTGTGTGTGTGTGTGTATGTATGTGTATATATAAATTTTTTTTTTCCTTTGGAGACAGGGTCTCACCAAGCTGCTGAGGCTGGCTTTAAACTTTTAACCTACTCAACCTTTTTTTTTTTTTTTTTTTTGTGGTGCTAAGGATTGAACCCAGGACTAGGCAAGTGTTCTACCACTGAGCTATTCCCCAGCCCTGGCCTCAAACTTTTCTTCCTCCTGCCTTAGCCGTCTGAGGCACTGAGAAATATGACAGTGTGTGTGTGTATATATATATGTGTGTGTGTGTGTGTGTGTGTATAAAATGTTTGTATATTTTTTATTATTATTTTTTTAATAAAATGGTTTTATTATTTTATTTTTCCACCAGTAATATAGGAAAATTCCAGTTACTCCACATTCTTATCAACACATGATATTGTCAGTCTTTTTAAGTTTAGCTATTCTGATGAGTGCATAGTGGTATATAGTGGGTATATAGTGGTATTTTGTGAGGTTTTTTTTTAGTTTTGTTTTTATTAGTGCATTTCAGTTATACATAATATTTGAGTTCTTTTTTGATATAATATTTTAATATACTTGTGTCCTCTGTATTTTTCTGTAAATTGGTAATTGAATGTAGAGGTTAAATTGGATTCATTTGAATTTTTTTCCCCCTTGTGGGGAGGGCACAGAATAACTATAGAAGCAAAGGGCAGAACCAAACTCTGATATGATTATCAATGTTGAACTATCAGGAAATTTTATTTTTTTATTTTTCTGTTAGTGATGCTAGTGCTCCAACGCAGGTCCTCATACTTGCTAAGCTCTTTATCTCTGCTGTACTCTCAGACTAGGGGATTTTTAATAATTATGTTAATTATTATTAAAATAATTTTTTGTGTGCTTGTTTTATAAATTATTATTAAATTTAAGATCTCCCAATATGAATGATGATTTGCCTAGTTTTTATAATTCAGTTAATTTTTAGCTTTTTGTATTTTGAGACAGTACAGTTGGATGCATATAAATATATAATTGTTAATTTGGTAGTGAATTCAACAGTAGGCAGAGACCATTTTTATTTCTAGTAATGCTATTTGCCAAAAAACCTTTTTCTTATATTAAAATATCTTGTTTGGTCTTTATTTGAATGATGATTATTTTCTTCATCCAGTTACCTTTTTTTTGGTTCTGGTAATTTAACCTAGGGATACTTTACCACTGAACTACATCTCCAGCCCTTCCCCTTTTTTAAAAAATTTTGAGACAGGGTGTCACTGAGTTCCTTAAGGCATTGCTAAATTGTTGAGGCTGGCTATGAACTTGCAATCCTCCTGTTTGAGCCTCTTGAGCCACCCCACTGTACCCAGACTTCTTTTAGGTATTCTTGTTTTAGAATTCTGTATTGTCTGTTGTAAACAGTCCATAGTTAAATTCTGCTTAAATCTACTCTTGCAATCTTTATCTTTAATTGGGTCTTCTAAGTTATTTATGTTTAAAGAAATTTTGGGTTTAAATTTAAAGCCTGATTTGGCACTTTCTATTTGTTATTTCCTTTCTTATCTACTTTTGGGTTAAATATTTTTTTATATTCCCACTTTCTTTTTAGTGTAGAAGTTACATGCTCTTTTTCTGTTCTTTCAGTGGCTACTTTAGACATTGAAACAACTCCTATCAGGTGTGGTGCCATGGGCCTTTAATCCCAGTGACTCAGAAGGCTGAGGCAGGAGGATCACAAGTTTGAGGCCAGCCTCAGCAATTTTGTGAGGCCCTAAGCAACTTGGTGAGAACTCTTTCAAAATAAAAAAGACTGGAGATATATCTCAGTGATAAAAGTCCCGCTGGGTTTAATCCCCAGTACTAAAATAAAAAAAATATAACCCCCATCCCCACAACCAATAGAAAAACCGCAAAGGCATTATGCATGCTAGGCAAGTACTCTACTACTGAGCCACATTTCCAGCCCTACTCTTTACCCTTTCAAAAGTCAATATTATTATTCTTACTTTTTTCTCAGACAATATAGGAATCTACAACATTTTAACTTTATTTCCTTCCTGACTTATTACTGCTAGCTATTCTTTTATTTTTTTCTCAAATCTCCTACCTCACTTTTTTCCAGAGATTTTTAAAAAAATTTTATGATAAACTACGTATAACATAAATTTTGCCATTTTAATCATTTTTAAGTAGACAGTTCATTGATATTTTTCACAATATTGTATAACCATTGCCAATATGCATTTCCACAACTTTTTCTTCATCCTGAAAAGAAAGCCTGTATACTTTAAATAACAACTCCCCATTCCTCTCTTTTCTTAGCCCCAGTACAGTCTATTCTACTTTCTATTTCTTTTTTTGCGGGAGGTAAGGTGCCAGGGATTGAACTCAGGAGTATTTGACCACTGAGCCACATCCCCAGTCCTNAAGCCCTATTTTGTATTTTATATAGAGACAGGATCTTACTGAGTTGCTTAACACCTTGCTTTTTTTTTTTTTTAAAGAGAGAGAGAGAGAGAGAATTTTTTAATATTTATTTTTTTTTTAGTTTTCGGTGGACACAACATCTTTATTTTACTTTTATGTGATGCTGAGGATCGAACCCAGCGCCCCACGCATGCCAGGCGAGCGTGCTACCACTTGAGCCACATTCCCAGCCCCAAGCACCTTGCTTTTTGCCAAGGTTAGCTTTGAACTCATGGTCCTCCTGCCTCAGCCTCCCAAGCAGCTGGGATTACAGGCTTGTGCCACCACACCTAGCAAGTCCTTTTTATTTTTGAAGTAGGGTCTCGCGAAGTTGCTTAGGGCTTTATTAAGTTGCTGAGGGTGACCTTCAACTTGAAATCTTCTTCAACTTCCCAAGTGGCTGGGATTACAGGTATGTGCCACTATAACTTAGTAATTTTTCAAATATATACTATTTACAGGGCACATATAGGGAATTCTGTATTTCTATATTTATGTATTCTATATTTCTCTTAAAAGCAGTTTTTTAGTAATTGCTAGTTTCTGAAGTGAGACCAATAAGTACTGTGACTAATGAGAATTAAAAATAAATACACACATACCTCATTTGAGAGTAACTTGTGGTTGGTTGTTCCAGTCATGTTACTTATGGAAAATTAAAACAACCAAATGTGAGACAACCTTTCTGATTCTGGATCCAAACCAGGACTACACATGGCATTTTGATTTTATAGTCTTTGCTTCTGTTGCTGTAGCAAAATACTTGAGAAAAACAATTTTAAAGGTGAAAGATTTACTTTGGCTCATGATTTCAGGCCATAATCAGTTGGCTCCATTGACTTTTTTGGTCTATGGTAAAGCAGAACATCATGGTGGGGGAATATGTTGGGGAGCAAAGCTGCTTACCTCATTGCAACAAGAGACAATAAGAGAGGATGGGGCCGGGGTCGCAATGTAACCTTCAAAGGTACAAAGTTGACCTAACTTTCTTCAAGTAGGCAATACCTCCTAAAATTTCACCACCTCATAGTGCCATTAGCTGGGATAATGGCACCAAATTATCCCATGAGACAAAATAGATCTTTTCATCCTTAAAATTTATTTTCTCTATTATTTTACCACAGCAACAGAAAGAGAGACTAAAAAAAACCCAAAATGATATGAGTAGTGAAATTAATCTTCAATATATGAGTCTCCTTCAGTTTGGAATTTTTTCTTAATTTTTCCTTATCTTTCATGATCTGGAGGTTTTTGAAGAGTTTGGAACACTTACCTTTAGACAAGGCTCCTGAGTCCCTGGGACTTTAGACAGGTGCCATCAACCATGCCTGGCCTAGACTACTTACTTTTTATTTATTTATTTGTTTGTTTGTTTGTTTGGTACCCAGGATTGAACCCAGGGGCACTTAATTCCTGAGCCACATTCTTAGTCTGTTTTTTTTAAATATTTTTTTTAGAGACAAGGTCTTGCTAAGTTGCTAGAGCCTTGCAAAGTTGCTGAGGCTGGCTTTGCACTCACAATCCTTCTGCCTCAGCCTCCAGAGCTACTAGGATTATAGGTATGTGCCACCGTGTCCAGCTCTGGACCACTTACCTTTTGAGGATATTTTTCATATTGAGTTTCTTTGTATTTTTAAAATTGGATTTCTTTAGTGTCTCTTCATTATTATTCATTGTTCACATTATGCATCTATCTTTTTTTTTTTTTTTTT
>NW_025999898.1:1777340-1786208 GCF_001458135.2 Marmota marmota marmota
TTTTTTTTTTTTTTTTTTTGAGACAAGGTCTTTCTGTGTAGCCCAGGCTGGTTTTGATCCTTTGCCTTGTAGCTGGGATTACAGGTGCACAACAGGAAGCCCAGCTAGAGGTATTTTTTTTTTTTTTTTTTGAGACTGTTAATATTGTATTCCTTATAAAACTGCCACCAACTTGTTTTTGCATCCATTGATGATTCTTCTATAAATCAGTTATTAGTATGATGGTTCCTAGATGATGATTTTCTAATTATCTCCTTCCTTCTATTAGTCTGCATAGTTTTCCATTCTACCCCCATGTATTTATTTATTTATATCAGTATTAACTTATGGATTCCAATTTTATTAATTGGTTTTTAATCCGTTACTTTTCAGATTGTTCCAGATCTGGCCAGTGGTCTTTCAGGCTGGCTCCTGTGTCCTTTTGATATTTTTCCATCATTGTTTACTTGTTTCTGTTTTTTGTTTTGGGGAGTACTGGGGATTGAACTCAGGGATGCTCTACCACTGAGTTACATCCCCACTCCTTTTTTATTTTTATTTTGAGACAGAATTTTACTAAGTTTCTGAGGCTGTCTGTGAGCTTGGGATCATCCTACCTCAGTTTTCCTAGTAACTAGGATCACCGGTGTGCACCACTGTATCCAGCTTTCCATCATTCTTTGAATACTTCCTTATTTTTGGACCAAATAAGATTCCATTCTCATCTTGCATTTTCCTTGCTCCAGACCTGGAAATTGGCCATTTCTCAAAGGAGCTCTGGGGTTCTTCTAGTAGAGAGTGGTATTTTAGAAATAATATTTGGAGGCTCGGGTTATGGCTCAGAGGTAGAGTGCTTGCTTAGCATGTGTAAGTCACTGCGTTCGATCCCTAGATCACATAAAAATAAAGAAAGAAAGAAAGAAAGGAAGGAAGGAAGGTATTGTGTCCATATCAACTAAAAAAATTTGGAAAAAAAATTATATTTGGTCTCTAGGTATGCTTGTTGTTTATGTATTATCATTGCTTCTAGGTATTTCCTATGGGCAGAGGTCTGACATGTTTTTTTTTTTTTTTTTGAAAATCACAGGGTCATGCCGCTATCTCCAATTCCAATCCAACACAACACAATTCCAATCCCTGCCTTAGTTGATTCCTTAATGTTTTTCAGACAGGATTAAATGTTAGAAATTTGACTGGGCACAGTGGCATATACACCTTGGGAAGCCGAGGTGGGAAGATCTGCAAGTTTAAGGACATCTTTGGCAATTTAGTAAGATCCTATCTCAAAAATATAAAATAATAGCTTGGTGCCATGGTGCAAACCTGTAATTCCAGCAATTTAGGAGACTGAGGCAGGAGTATTGCAAGTTTGAAGCTAGCCTAGCAGTTTAGCAAGGCCCTAAGCAACTTAGTAAAACCTTATATCAAAAAATAAAAAGGACTGGAAATGTAGCTCATTGGTAAAGCATCTCTGGGTTCAATTCCTGTTACAAAAAAAATACATGTGTGTGTATGTTTGTGTGTATATGTACATATATTTATATATATATATACATACATACACACAGAAGTACATATGTGTGTATGTGTGTGTATATATATATAAAGTGTATGGAGGATGTAGCTTAGTGGCAAAGCACCTTGAGTTCAGTTCCTAGCACTGCCCCCCCCCCAAAAAAAAAATTAGTGTTTATTAAAAGTATGTGGTTTCATATTTGATATTATCTGGAAATTTTTCCTAAAAAGTGTGTTCGACCTAATTACTCTAGTGTACTATTATGTTTTGTATTTCTTGCCTAGAGCCCAACCAGGAGTACCAACCTCCAGTGCTTGCCAGATATTTCTTTTTTTTTTTTCTTTTTTTGTACTGGGGGTGGAACCCAGGGACATTTTACCAGTCAATTATATCCCCAGCCCTTTTTTAATTTTTTATTTTAAGACAGGGTCTTGCTAAGTTGTTGAGGTTGGCCTTGAATTTGTGATAATCCTGCCTTAGCCTTCTGAGTTGCTAGGATTACAGGCATGCAGTTCTGTGCCTGGCTGGTTTCCAGTTACTTCTGTTGGAGATGTGGAATCTTATTGTTCTTGAGTCATTGTAATTAGTCTCAGTGAATTTACTATTTAATTTTGCTTCTATTTAAAAAAATTTACAGTGATAATTTTTTTCTCTTCTCTATTTCTCAAATTTAAGGTCTCTTAGGGATGGCTCAATTAAAAAGCCTTATTCTCCAAAGGCACTATCCATCAAAAAGTCTTCTGCCTTCTCTGGGATCCAGAGAGAGTTGCCTGGAACTAGTCGGCCAGTACAGTATCATGCCTCACAGTCTTGGACCCGACGGTGCCGCTTGAGAGAACTCCACATCAGGTGTGCTTGAGTAGTCACTTCCCTATAGGGACTTCTCATTAGTTCTTCCTTCTTTGCTGAAGTGAGGGAATGATTTTTATTTTTCTATGTCAATTAGTTGGAGAACGTGATGCCTGCTCTTCCTATTGAAATGTTCAGTAAAAAGGATATTTAGAAACGTGCAGCATAACATCTGTCATTGTTTTCAGTCATGTTCTCCAATTGTGGACCACAAAGTATAAGTTATGATTCTTCAAGAAAAAAATCTAAATATAGCCCATGAAGAATGATTATTTTCTACGTTTTTTTTTGGTACCAGAGATTGAATCCAGGGGTGCTTAACCACTGAGCTACATCACCAACCCCTTTTATTTTGACACAGGTTCTTACTAGGTTGCTTATAGTCTCACTAAGCTGAGGCTGGCCTCAAACCTGCAATCTTTCTGCCTCAGTGTCCTGAGCTCCTGGGATTACAGGTGTGTACCACTGTGCCCAGCTCATTTTCTGCTATTCTTTGTTAGGTATTAAAGGCATCATTTATTCATTAAACAAAAATTTACTAAGTGTCTACTCTGCCAGGTGTTATGCTATATTCCAAAACCTGAACTTATAAAAGTTTAAAATCAGGTTAAGCCATAAAAATAAAATGTGATAAGAACTATGAGCAGAGAAGGCACACATGGCAAGAATAACCACATTAGTAAAGCCAGCAGTGACTTTCTGGAGAAGCAGAGTTTAAGCTGAATCTTGAAGAATAATGTAAGAATATGTCAGGGCTGTGACTGTGGCTCAGTGGTAGAGCACTTGCCTAGCATGTGAGGCATTGGGTTTGATTCTCAGCACCACATGTAAACAAATAAATAAAGGTCCATCAATAACTAATATAAATTAATATTGTTTTTTCAAAAAGGAATAAGATGAAAGGAGGAAGCATGTTCCAAACCAACTTTTGTTATGTCTATAGAGGCATTGCACTAGCTACTAGGATTACTATAAGGTATAGTCCCTGCTCTCAAGGGCTCCAATTGCTGAGGGAATGACAGACATACTCTGAGCTGATTGCTGTGATATGGAATAACATTACACAAGGCATTTGAACAGAGTGCTGAGAGTACCTAGCTCCTCACTTTGTTTGAGTTAGGGAAAGTCCAGGATAAGTGTACATTTGTTAGGCATTTTAGGGAACAAGGATAATATGAACAAAACAATTATGACTTTTCTTCAACTTTGAAGTCTTCATTTCTTCATTGGCAAAATACATTATAATCAAAGTGTTTTTTAAAAATAATCTGCTTGAGTTTTTATCCTATATTTAGAAGACTCCAAAGGTTCCATTAGAAGACTTTTTTTTTCCATTTTTGACAAAGATGCCAAAAAGATATGTCTTAGAATAGCCTCTTTGATGGTGCAAGGAAAACTGGATATCCATTAGAAGACTTCTAGAGCTGATTAAAAAAAAATTCAGCAAATTGGCAGGATACAAAATCAACATACAAAAATTGATAGCTTTTGTATATACCAATAATGAATCTACTGAGAAAGAAAGCAGGAAAACATTCCATTTACAAGAGCTTCAACAAAAAAATACCTAGGAATAAATCTAACCTAGGGAGTGAAAGACCTCTGTAAGGAACATTACACAACACTGAAAAATTAAATCGAAGAAGATATTAGAAGATGGGACCATCTCCTGTGCTCATGAATAGGCAGAATTAATATTATGAAAATGGACATATTTCCAAGAATGGTCTATAGATTTAGTGTAATCCCCATCAAAATAGCAATGATATTCTTCAGAGAACTAGGGAAAACAACCCTGAAATTCATATGGAAAAACAGAAGACCCAGAATAGCCAAAGCAATCCTGTGCAAAAAAGGGAGAAGCTGGAGGCATCTTAATGCCCAGTTTCAAATTATACTATAGAGCCATAGTAACAAAAACAGCACGGTACTGGCATAAAAACAGACACATAAACCAATGGAATAGAAGAGAAGACAAACCAACATATCCACAGACATTTAATTTTTGACAAAGATGCCAAAAAGATATGTCATAGAATAGTCTCTTTGATGGTGCAAGGAAAACTGGATATCCATATTTGGAAGAATGAAACTAGATTCTTAGCTCTCACCCTGTACAAAAGTCAACTCAAAGTGGATTAAAGATCTAGGCATAAGACCAGTAACTTTGCAACTATTAGAAGAAAACATAGGAGAAATACATCCATTTATAGATCCAGGTGGTGACTTCCTAAATAGGACTCCTGTAGCTCAGGAAATAATAGCAAGTGTCAATAAATGGGAAAGCATCGAATTAAAAAGCTTCTGCACAGCAAAAGAAACAGTAGCATGAAGAGAAAACTCATAGAATTGAGCATATCTTTTTCAGCTTCTCTTCTGACAGAGGATTAATATCCAGAATAAATAAATTATATATATATATATATGAAAACACCAAGAGACAAGAAACACATTCAGTAAATGGGCAAATGAACTGAACAACTGAACACTTTTTTCAAAAGACAAAGTACAAATGGTCAATAATAATACAAATGCACAACATCTTTAGACAAATTATGTCATCAGCTTAGGTATCCATCGACAGACAAGTGGATTAACAAAATGTGGTATATATAATCAATGGAGTTTTATTCAGCCTTAATAGAAACAAAATTATTTGCAGAAAAGTAGGTGGAACTGGAGTGCATCATATTAGGTGAAATAAGTCAGAAGCCAGACTTAGAAAAGACAAATACTCTTATGTTGTATCTCATATGTACAAGCTAGTGGGAAAAGAAGGGGGAGGGAGGAGAATATCAGGAAAGAAAGGAGCCCCATAGGATAAAAGATGATCAAGAAGGGGGAGGAAGTAAGGGGAAGTATTGGGGAGTGAAATTGATCAAATTTATGTTTTATGAATATACCAAAATGCCACAAAGAAACTATATTTTGTTTAATTAGTTATGTACCAATAAAAAAATCTTGACTTTAGCTTGATAAATTTGTCTCCTATGTTCTGTTTGATGCAAGATTAGCTATGATATTTCCTTTTGAGTCATATTAGTGTCCCTTCTCCTGGGACCTTAAAGGTTTCTTCTCATTAACCAAACAGTTATAACATGTACATGTCTTTTCTTTCCTTTTTTCAGATGTGTGACCAGAAAGTTCTTGTATTTGTGGATTCGAATGACTTTTGGAAGAGTATTTCCCTCTAAAGCCAGGTAGTGTTAGCTCAGAATAACACATTTATGTTGAACTCAGTCTAGGTTTTAACTTCATACTAGCTTCTACATACTTTATTATGTCATATATTATTACATTCTTCCACCGTGCCTCCCCAGCCTCCTGGAGCTGGAATATTACCTAATGTAAGCATGTGATGTGAGGGTAACTCATGCATATTAGTTGACTGGATAAATGCCTAGAGGAGTGAACCAGGTGAACAAAATGAACTAGGATGGCTGTTACCTTTCTGGAAAAAAAAACTGTTGCCAAGGAGAAGAGCTCATTTAGGGCATTGGTGAGACTGACAGATGGACTTGATCTTGGGAAGAATCTGAGGAAAAACCTGGCATGGGCAAGAGAAGTGAAATTTTAATGAAGAGTGATCTCCTGTCATATGCTATACATTATACACATACGTGTGTGTGTGTTTGTGTGTGTGTGTGTGTACACACATATATATGTATGTATGATTATATATGTACACTACACATGTTTATAATATACATATACTGTTCTTTGCATAGATCGCCACCACCCACTGCTACGATTTTTGGTTACAGTCAATTTAACTGCAGTGGGAAGAAGGAGGTATAAGAGGAATCACAGAGTCAGGAACACTGAGCAGGAGGCAGTGGGGGTGGGGAGAAGGGCCCATATATAGGGTGTGTTTCAGAGGGAGAATTGGCAGCCATTGAGAATGCTTTTGACTCTGAGAGTCTGACTTAAAGTGTCTTATTAAGCAAATTGAGATTTGCTTTTTTTCACAAGCAATTTGGAATTGGCAGTTACTGGTATTGGTTTAACTGTTCAAGGATACCATCAAAGATTCAACTTTTAGCTGGGCATGGTGGTACATGCCCGTAATTCCAGCAACTTGGGAGGCTAAGGCAGGAGGATCACAAGTTCAGGTCCAGCCTCATCAAATTAGTGATACCTTAAGCAACTTAGACCCTGTCTCAAAATAAAAATTGGGCCGGGGATGTGGCTCAGTGATTGAGTGCCCATGGGTTCAATCCCGCTCTCAAAAAAAAAAAAATGCAAGTACTCAACTTTTATTATACTTGTAGCTGACTGTCCTTAACATATTGGCACTTTGTCCTCACAGGTGACATTGCATAGTTGCAGGATGACTGTTCCAGGGAAGGACAAATAGTGTTGTCATTTTGATCTGTCTTTTATCAGGAAAAAAAAAAACTTCTAGAAGTCTCTGGCTGCATTCTGTTTCTGCCTCATTGGCCAGAGCTTTGTCATGGACTATCTTTAGCTATAGAGGAGGTTGGGAATGAAAATTGTTCCACCCTTTGTAGGGGATACTAGTGAAGATGTAGGAGCTTGGTGGTTCATGTTGGTTTAGCCAGTGACAGCTAGTACTACCATACTATGGTTATAGCTTTAAAACGTTCACATGCTCTTTTTCATTTCTTTTCTCTTGAGTGGTACGGGTTATAGAGAACAAAATATTGAACTAGAATTTAGGAGACCTGAGTTTTGATTCTATCCCTGACCCTCATTGTCTGATCTGAGGATAAGGTATAGTTTTGGGCCTCAATTTGTGTTTTTAAATTTTTATTATTATTATTTTTTGAAACGGGGTCTTGCTGAATTGTTTAGGGCCTCCATAAGTTGCTGATGCAGGCCTCAAACTTGAAATCCTCCTGCCTCACCCTTCAGAATTGATGAGATTACTGGCCTGTACCACCACACCTGGATATGGGCCTCAATTTCTGAAACTTAAATGAGAGAATGGAAATATTTGTTCTCTAAGTATGTTCATATTTAAAGATTTTAAAAAGCTAATTGGTTTTATGTGTTTGTACTTATAAATCCAGGGTTTCCTCAGGGTTTGGAGGCAGAATTTAGGAGATTTCATTGGGGAACTTTCAACTGTCAGCATCTCTGAAGGCCTTTTTCCTAGATTAAGATCAGTTTTCCCCAGAGTAGATGAATCCTCTGAATTCCTCCTGATGTGGGATGGACTTAAGTGGGAGCATGGCTGCACGCAGGGAAAGGGAGTAGAGTTTCATTGTTTATTATGTCAACTCTCAGTTTAGGGAATGTCTCCAGAGCTTTGCCTAGTCGTCTAGAATCTGGCGCTTCTCTGGTTCAGCCTCTCCAGAGAGAAACTGAGTCTTGACTTGGGTGAACAAGACCTAGGAACCTAACAACTTCTGATATAATCCTCTCTTCATATAATCCTGGCTCCTTCCTTCCAGATGCCTCTTAGTCCTATGTCATTTCAGTTCTCTGCCTTTTCTGATTTGGTAACTCAGTTGCCACTTGCCTACCTACTTTTTCATTAATTACGTAAACTTTGTTGACATCTTATCTGTCATCTTCTGTCCTATTTTCTGTGAGTGTCTGCCTTTTTAAATGTATTTGCTATTATTTTAGTGGTGTTTTGGGAAGGGAAGAAGGTAGATGGTTGTGTTCATTGTACCATGTGCAGGTGGTTCTTAAGTTTTAAAATAATGAACAAATCTGTTGAAAATTTTCAAAGAGTATAAAATCTTACAATTTAGGAAATGCCAGTCTCCTCTAATTCCTCCCTGAGAACCACTGATATTAATTTGGTATTTTGGAGGTCTTTCCAGGCTTTTTATATGTATAATCATTTACATATGCATGAACACATACATGTGTGTATTTATTTGCTTATAGATTACATATTATACCAATTCCAACACATGGGTGCTGAATATACATTATTTTATTATTGTTTTTGTACTGGGATTTAACCCAGGGGCCCATTACCACTGAACTACTTCTCCAGCCCTTTGTTTTTTTCATTTTGAAACTGGGTCTCGCTATGTTGCTTAGGGCCTCACTAAGTTGCTGATACTGGCCTTGAACTTGTGATCCTCTTTCCTCAGCCTCATGTGTAACTAGGATTATCGACAGTGCTACTGCATCTGGCTGAATATACATAAAATATTCACTTAAAAAATGGTGCCAGCCGGGTGTGGTGGTGTACACCTGTAATGTCAGCAGCTGAGGAGTATTGCAAGTTTGAGGTCAGCCTCAGCAACTTAGGGAAGCCCTAAGCAATTTAGTGAGACCCAGTCTTAAAGTAAAAGAAAGGGCTGGGGATGTAGCTAAGTGGTAAAGCACTCTGGATTCAATTCCTGTTACAAAAAAAATACATGTGTGTGTATGTTTGTGTGTATATGTACATATATTTATATATATATATACATACATACACACAGAAGTACATATGTGTGTATGTGTGTGTATATATATATAAAGTGTATGGAGGATGTAGCTTAGTGGCAAAGCACCTTGAGTTCAGTTCCTAGCACTGCCCCCCCCCCAAAAAAAAA
>NW_025999898.1:1787042-1797982 GCF_001458135.2 Marmota marmota marmota
TTTTTTTTTTTTTTTTTTTTTTTTTGGTATCTGGTATTAAATCCAGGGGCAATTAACCTCTGAGCCACTTCCCCAGCCCTTTTTTTTTGTTTTCTTTTTTAAACTTTTTGAGATAGTCTCTCTAAGTTGCTCAGAGCCTCACTAAATTACTGAGGCTGGCTTTGAATTCCTGCGTCAGCCTCCCGAGCTTCTGGTATTACAGGCGTGTGCCACCGTGCCTTGCTTTCTTATGAATAACTTTTTAAGCCAGCTTGAAAAATCTGAGTGGGATTCCACCTCTTGGGTCCCCTTCTTCCTCCGGGAGAAGTCTTTTCTGCTGTCCTTTAATAAACTTCTAATTTCTACTCTGAAATAAAAAAAAAAAAAAAAAAGAAAAAAGAAAAATCTGAGTGGGCAAAGAGAAGGGAATATCAGCCTGTGGAACTTTGAAAAGAAATTCAAAGTGATTGACAAGGACCCACGTTCTTGAGTTATCAGTCACTTTGACAGTGACATCAGCACCATCACTGCTTATTTGTTTTCTTTTTTTTTTTTTTAAAAAGAGAGAGAGAGAAATTTTTTTTTTAATATTTTTTAGTTTTCGGCGGACACAACATCTTTGTATGTGGTGCTGAGGATCAAACCCGGGCCGCACGCATGCCAGGCGAGCACGCTACCGCTTGAGCCACATCCCCAGCCCTTATTTGTTTTCTTATTACCTTTTCCCTCTCTTCATTTTCTCTTACCTCTCTTATGTTTTTATAACTCCCTTGAACAGGTTTCATTTACTTTGTCATCTATGTTCCTGTTAAATATTGGGGATACCATCAGGCATTTTCTTGTCTTAAAACATTAATCTCCTTAGCATATAAATGAGTTGTAATTACCACATTGTGGGAACAAAAAATATTTTTTTAGTCTGATGAATTAATTTGAAATAATTCTCAAATTCATTTATTAAAATTAAAATTTTAATTTTACTTTAGCATCTTTAATCAGTAAGATCTATATTATAAGTTTTTAATCTTCATTTCTTGCTTAAGTAGTTTTAAGTTTTTTATTTGAAAAGGTTAAATATGTCTATTTTTAATTTATTTTGGTGTTTATTCTTCTTTAAGAAGGCTAGAATAATAAGAAACTGATTTTGGAATACATGCTAGCTCCAACTTCATCTTGTCTAACTCTCTCTCATGTTTTTCATGGCCCAAGGTTTTACTATGAGCAGAGACTACTACGGAAAGTCTTTGAAGAATGGAAAGAAGAGTGGTGGGTTTTGCATCGAGAATGGAAACTCTGTGTTCGAGCTGACTGTCACTACAGGTCAGATTTTGTGTCATATTACTTCAGTTTTACACATTTTTTAAAATACCTGTAATACCAGATACTTTTTTTTTTAAAAAAAGTTGGACGCAATACTTTTATTTGATTTATTTATTTTTATGTGGTGCTGAGGATTGAACCCAGGGCCTTGCATGTGCTCAGTGAGTGCTCTACTGCTGAGCCACAACCTCAGCCCCCAATTTTACACATTTTAATATATAGATTTGACATATTGTCAGATTCCTTTTGGCATGTTTTTGGTCAAAAAGAGTAAAGTTAGATTGCTTTCTGGTTTTCTTCAAATCATTTTTAGAGTAAGCAATTTGAAGTCCTAAATTAAACCCAAGCATGTATGCGTGCACTTGCATGTGTGTATACATATGCATACACACTCCTAATAACCATTATATATTGGTCATGCTAATGATTTGAATGGGGTTTCTCACTGATTCTCACTTCTATATAATTTCTGAGAGTATTCTATTATTTAAAAAATATTGTTGTAATTCATGTTGATTATGGGAGAAAATATATGCCCAATATAGAACATGAAGAAAAAAAAAGGAAAATGGAAATAGAAAGTAAACATTCTTTTTTGTTGTTGTGTTGGGGATTGAACACAGGGCCTTGTGCATGCAAGGAAAGCACTCTACCAACTGAGCCATATCCCCAGCCCCAGTAAACATTCTTAATCCTTGATGTTCACATTCACATTCCCTGAGATGAAGGGGATAAAGTAAAACTTGTGAATTAGATCAAATACACATTTTTTTAGATCTTTTCTTTTTTAAAAAAGTATATATACATTATATCTTTAAGATGATATTGACTGTCATTATAGTCACTTTTAGTTGGGACAGGACTTCTGACTTCTGACTATTTCAGATTAAAAATAGATCCATTGAGGTCCTGGCATGGTGGTGCATGCCTGTAATGCCAGTAGCTTGGGAAGCTGAGGCAAGAGGCTTAAAGTTCAAAGCCAGTCTTAGCAAGTTAGTGAGGCCTTAGCCAACTTAAAAATACCCTACACTAAATAAAATATAAAATGGGCTGGGTATGTGGCTCAGTGGTTGAGTGCCCCTGTGTTTAATCCCTGGTACTTAAAAAGAGAGAGAGAGAGAGATTTTCAGTAGTTCTAAAAGCCTACACTTAAATTTGAAATCAAGCTTTAGAATTGGGGTAGTGAAATTATGGAGGGATGAAAGTGTTAAGATGTGTGATGTCTATATAAAGGAGAAGAAAAAGGAAAAAGCTCCATTGACCATATTGCAGTGACAAGGAGAAGTAATGTTTTTCAGTGTGGATGATTAGAATGATATGAGTGTCCTTCCAAATGTCATGGCTTTGTGCATGTTGAAAGTGAAGTTATTCTCGGAGAAGTCAAGCTTTTCTTCCTCAGTGATATTTTAAGGTATAGAGAATGAATCTTTCTCTATATAATTTATCCTCCTACTTTCAAGGAGGATAAATTTCTCTGTGATTGTAGGAAATTGAATTTTTGCTTAGGTGCTGATAGGTTTTTTTGTTCTATATTCCATGTTCTGAGTATAGAATAGATGGGTGTGTTGGATTAAGAGTTGTTTTGTCTTAAAAAGCCATTAGTGTTGCATACCAGTGCAGTGTTTCATACCTGTGATCCCAGCAACTTGGAAGGCTGTTTCAAGGGAATCTCAAGTTCAAGGCCAATCTGGGCAATCTGTCTTAAAATTAAAATAAAAAGGGCTGGGGATGTAGCTCACTTCTAAATCTCCTCTGGTTTCAATCCCCACTATTAAAAAAAAAAAAGTATTACTTCTCCTTGGCACTGAAATATGGTCAGTTGTACCAGGTGCAGTGGTGCATGTCTGTGGTCCCAGTGACTGTGGAGCCTGGGGCAGGAGAGTTGTGATTTCGAGGCCATCCTCGGCAATTTAGTGAGATCCTGTCTGAAAATTAGAAAGGACTAGGGATGTAGCTCAGTGGTAAAGTGACCCAAGACTCCGTCCTCAGTACCAAAAAAGAAAGAAAGAAAGAAAAAGAATCAATGCCATATATCATTTGTTTTTCTGATTCCTCAGATATTACTTGTACAACCTAATGTTCCAGTACTGGAAGATCTATGTGCATCAGCAGCAGGAGATGAAGAACAAGTACATTAGAGCTGAGGATCATGGTGAGAAAAGGAACCATATGTGTAAAGTAGATGCCCACATTTACTTTCACAGGAGCTCTTGAGAGGGATAAACAGATTGTCTGGAAGCAAGAATAACTCAAGATTAAAGGGAAGATTCCATTTCACATTTTTCAGAATGCATAATCTCTGGGGTATATGATCACATCTCTATGATTTTCTCCGTATGGCATGGTTTATACACTTAAGACTCATTTAATGAGAATTTGTGTGTCCTGGCAATGCTGGTGGGTTGTTCTGGCTATGTATCTCCTATGGCACTTGGGGCTGCAGTCTATTTGGCTGCCATGTATCAATTTGCCAGATATTTGAGAAGAGCCATATACTGCTCATTTCTGAACTGTTTTGCCCAGGTTGCTTCTTAGTGATCCAGTGATTAGTTGAGTGCTGGTTCTTTTCTGGTTCCTCCATAAGTAGAGTCCAGAAACCCATCTGAAGAGTCCAAGGGAAAAAGGCACAGGGTTTCAAAATGATTATGTAACCTGCATTAGCTACTGCCTTATATGCATTCCATATGACTCTCCTGCAGGTACTTCAAACTCACCCTGCATGTCACAAGTACTTATCAACTCCCTTATCATGTAGACCTGCTTTTCTTTCTACTTTTCCTAAGTGAGAAGCCTTTGTTAGGAATAGCCTGTTCATTTCTTATGCCTCAAATCATCAGTTATCTAATATTATATGATAGTCCTCTGTGGTGTCACTTGTAGTCTTTTTTCTTTGCCACTGCCTGAGAGTAATCCTCATCTTTTCTACAGAATGTTATGTGTATCTTTTCAGTCATTTCCTTGCACTTATTTTCTCCCTCTTCTCATTGTGTGCATAGCTAAAGCATGGTAAGACACAGAAAATATCATATCACTCTCTTGCATAATAGTTCATTTGGTCTAGGCATGTTGGCACTTTCCTATAATCCTAGTTACTCAGGAGGCTGAGGCAGGAGAATCACAACTTTGAGGTCAGCCTCAGCAACTTAGACCCTGAGCAGCTGGGATTACAGGTATCTGCTACTGTGCCCAACCATTTTCAAGCCCATTTCAAAAGGTGAAAGATTTATGTGATCTGAAGAGAAACCAAAGTATCAGGTTTTTGTTTTTTCCTTTTTTTTAGGTGGTACTGAAGATAGAACTCACAATAATATACCACTGATGTACACATCCAGCTCTTTTTAAAAAAAAAAAATTGAGATATGGTTTCACCAAATTGTCTAGACTAGGCTTGAATTTATAATCCTTTTGTGAGGCCTCCCAGGTAGATAGAATTATAGGCTTGTAACATCATGCCCAGCTCCAGGCCTGTTTTATTTATTTGTTTATTTTTATGTATTTGTTTTTATCATTATTTTAGTTATACATGGCAGTAGAATGTATTTGGACATATTATATATACTTGAAGTATAACTTTCCTTTCCTCCCATACTGCCTGTCCAATCTGGTGAATCTCCCCTTCTCCCTCCCTGCCCCCATTGTGAATCGGCATCCCCATATCAGAACTTTTGGTTTTTTGAGATTGGCTTATTTCACTTAGCTTGATAGTCTCCAGTTCCATCCATTTACTGGCAGATGCCATAATTTTATTTTACCAAAGTGATGATACCATTTGTATTTCCATCAGCAATTTTTGAAGATTCTACTTGTTCTATATCCTCACTAGCTCTTAGTGTTGCTATCTGAAAAAAATTTTTAACTGTATTGATAGGTCAGTACAGATGTCACATTGTGACTTTAGTTTGAATTTCCTTAATGAGTAATGATGTTGAGTATCTTTTCCTTTGCTTATGTTCTTATCTGCAATATCTCTCTTTTGGTGAAGTGTCTGTTCAAGATCTTTTATTCTGGGCTGGGGCTGTAGCTCAGTGTCAGAGGTCTTGCCTAGGACATGTGAGGCACTGGGTTCAACGCTTAGCACTGCATAAAAATAAATAAAATAAAGGCATGCTGTCCATCTACAACTCCAAAAAAATAGAAAAAATAAAAATCTTTTCTTTGGTACTGGGGATTGAACCCAGCAGTGCTTAACTCTTGAGCCACATCTCTAGCCCTTTTTATTTTTGTATTTTGAGACAAGGTCTTGCTAAATTGCTGAGGCTGGCTTTGAACTTTAGATCCTCCTGGCTCAGGTTCCTGAACCTCTGGTACTAGACATGTGCTACCATGCCCAGGTTTTTGTTCTTTTAAATTGGGTTGTTTGGGTTCTTGTTCCATTTTCAGGGTATTTAAAAAATGTATGTATTCTAGTCTGGGTATAGTGGTGCATAACTCTAGTGCAGCTACTGGGAAGAGGTTTGAGACAGGAGGATTACTTGTTTCTGATTTTAAGGGAAAATTATTCAGTCTTTAACCATTAAGTATTATGATAGGTTTTTGTAGATGTTCTTCATCAGGTGAAGGAAGCTCCCTTGTTCTGAGTATTTTTTGCTGACTTGATAGTTTTTCTGTATCAATTGCCATGATAATATATCTTTTTTTTAGAGACACAGATCTTACTGTGTTTCTGAATTTAAACTCTTGGGCTCAAGTAATCCTTTTGCCTCAGCCTCCCTAGGAAGCTGTGATTACAGGTAGTGCCCAGTTCTATTCTTTTTTTAGTTCAATACTATGATGAATTATTTAGAGCGATTTTTGATTTTTTGAATCAACTTTACATTCCTCAGAGTACTTTCACTCTTTATATATTACTGGGTTCAATTTCTAAATTTTTTTTTTTTTTTTTTGGTACCAGGCATTAAACCCAGGGGGCACTTAACCATTGAGCCATATCAATATCCCTTTTTATTTTTTATTTTGGAATAGTATCTCACAAAGTTGTTTAGGGCCTTGCTAAGTTGCTGAGACTTGAGACTGGCTTTGAACTAGGAATCCTCCTGCCTCAGCCTCCCAGGCCGCTGGGATTATATAAGTGTGCCACTATTTCAGACTTCTTTGAAGATTTTTGCTTCTGTGTTCATGTGGGATGTTGCTCTGTTGTTTTCTTTTGTCATAATGTTTTTGTCTGGTTTTGGTTAATGCTGGGTAATACGGGCCTCACAAAAAGTTTTGGAAAGTATTTCAGCCTCATCTATTTTCTGACAGAGATTTGCAGAATTGGTTTTATTTGTTCCTTAAATTTTCAGTAAAATTCTCTGATGAAATCCTCTAGTCCTGGCATTTTCTTTGTTGAAGGATATTAAACTTTGAGTTCAAGTTTATAAATACATGTTAGGTTATTTTGGTTATTTTTTGAGTGAGTTTTCAAGGAATATGTTTTTCAAATATGTTATCAAATTTATGGGCATGGAATATTTCATTATAATAACTTCAGTGTGTTACAGAATCTGTAGTCAAACTCTTTTTTTAATTCTTGATATTGGTAAAAATGTATGTCTTCAGTCTTTTTATTTTTGACCATTATGATTTTTTTATTTGTTCTTTTTAGTTAAAGGTGACAGTAGAATGTATTTTGACATATCATACACTCAAGGAAGCTTTGGTTTTAATTTGGTCTTCTTTTTCTAGTTTCTTAGAATGTAAATTGAGGTTATTGATTTAAGACATTACTTTTTTTTTTCTAAGATAAGCATTTAGTGCTACAAATAAAGTTCCCTTAAAGTGTTTTAACTGCATCATGCAAAATTTAATGTTATATTTCTGTTTTCATTCAGTTAAAAAAATGCTAATTCCACTTATGATTTTTCCTCTTTTTTTTTTTTTTTTCTCCTTTTTTTGTACTGGGGATTGATCCCAGAGGCACTCTACTATTGTCCTATATTCCCAGTCTTTTTTAGTTTTTATTTTGAGACACGATCTCACTGAGTTGCCCAGACTGGCCTGGATCTTGTAACCCTTTTGCCTCAGCCACCAAGTTGCTGGGAAGAGGCATAGGCCCCATAGATTATTTAAAAGAATGCTTAGTTTCCTAATATTTGGGTATCTTCTTGTATCCTTTTGTTAAGAATTTCTAATTTATTCCATTATGGATTAGAGAATAAGATACAGTATGATTTCAGTCCTTTTATTTATTTTTTTTATTATTCATTGTTCAAAACATTACAAAGCTCTTGACATATCATATTTCATACATTTGATTCAAGCAGATTATGGACTCCCATTTTTATCCCATATACAGATTGCAGAATCACATCGGTTACACATCCACTTTTTTACATACTGCCATACCAGTCCTTTTAATTTTAAGGTTTGATTTGTGGCCCAGAATATGTCCTGTCTCATAAATGTTATCTATGTATTGTGGAACAGAAGGGAAAAGTCACTTGAATTTTTAAGAGAAAAATATATATATATTTTTTTAAATATTTATTTATTTATTTTTTGACGGACACAACATCTTTGTTTGTTTGTGGTGCTGAGGATCGAACCCGGGCCGCACGCGTGCCAGGCAAGCACGCTACCGCTTGAGCCACATCCCCAGCCCGAGAAAAATATTATTTCTGACTTATGTGTTCTTTCAGGCCATGTCCGTAGACATCTGAAGTACTATTCACTATTGTGTAAAAAGTTTACAAGTACTTTCAGGCCTTAAGGAGAATTATGGTCACATTGTCACATATATCAAAATCATGGCAGAGACAGTTAATGCAGATTCCTATGTTATATGTCTAGAAAATATATACATTTTCATGAATTATTAGATACATTTTTCATGAATTATCTCATGTATGATTTATAGACATACCTGTAAGAGAACATCATTTTACAGATGAGGAACATTTATAGGTTACTTAGCCTATAAGTGAAAAAAATCAGTATTTAAAAAAATCAGTAATGAAACCCATCTTTAGTTGGGCACAGTGGTGCACACCTGTATTCCCAGCAGTTTGGGAATCTGTTGCAGGAAGATGGAAAGTTCAAGGCCCACCTCATCAACTTAGCAAGGTCCTAAGGAACTTAGTGAGACTCTTTCTCAAATAAAAAATAGAAAGAGCTGAGGATGTAGCTCAGTGGTAGAGTGCTACTGGGCACTTTCAATCCCCAGGACACCACCCCCCAAATAAAATTTTAAGAAATCCCGCTTATCTTACTTGAGCCCAGACTCTAGACCTCAGTACCATACTAGTCCTCATTACCCAAAGTATGCTGAATCCTGAGGTCTGGGATGAGCACAAGGAAGAGAGATGTTAAAATCTCCTTCATATTTTGATTTGAAATATACAATATATCTTTAGTACTCCTGGCCACATTTTGGAGAATGTTCAAAAACTAGTAATTTTATTTTCTCCATTATGTTCCATAAAGCAAAAAAAATTTTACTTCATTAGTGATGGTTTTCATAATGGAAGTGGAATTTACTAGGAGAACTGTGAGCCCTTGCATCTCCTATTTGTAATAAATTTGTCTTTCCTTCATGATCATTAATTGTCCTTTATATTCTGTTTCCCAAACAGATAAATCCTTCTTCTTCTGGGCTTTTTTTTTTTTTTTCCTTTCTTTCTTTTAAATAAGATGGAGTCTTGCTATGTTGCCTAGGCTGGCCTATATCTTCTGGATGCAAAGAATCCTCATGCTCAGCCTCCTGAGTAACTGGGACTAGAGGTTTGTGATAGTATCTCTGGCCCATTCCTTCTTTTTGTCTAGCTTATTCTACTTCAAATAGCAAGTTTTGTAGCATGATTTTTTCCTTCTTTATATTAAGGAAAGATTTAAATAATAAACTTTCATGTATCCATTACCCAACTTAAACAATTATAACTCCTACCCGTCTTTTCACATCCCTGTGGTGCTCCCTTTTTTTGCTGCCTGTTTATTCACGTCATTTCATCTATAAATACTGTAGAAAATATATTTATTTAAAATAAGAAATTTTAGAGTGAAGGATTTCTGAACAGTTCAGTATGTTGGTTTTCCTGTAAATGCTTTGTACTTGCCATCCTTGTTTTTGTTTTGAGTCCTTTTAATTTTGTACCACTTCACAACATTTCCAGCAGGGGGCACCTGAAGGCTGTAGGGATTTAACTATTCAAAGACTGGATGAGTACAGAGCACCTTTGAGCTTTCATTGTAACCCAGAGTAATGCATCCTCTGTCAGCCCTTTAAAAAACATCTATCTCTCGCTGAGTGTGGTGATGCACACCTGTAATCCCAGTCACTCGGAAGGCTGAGACAAGAGGTTTGCATGTTCTAGACCACCCTCAGCAATTTAGTGAGGTCCTAAGCAATTTTGCAAGGCCCTGTCTCAAAAAAAGGGAGTGAAGATATGGCTCACCCCTGGTTAAGTGCCCCTGGGTTCAGTCCTCAGCACCAAAAATAAAATAAAACATAAAAAACATCTCTGTGTCTAGATGCAAAGCAAAAGATGCGACAAGCCTGGAAGTCCTGGTTGATCTATGTGGTTGTTCGTAGGACCAAATTGCAGATGCAGACCACTGCTCTGGAGTTTAGGCACCAGAGTATCTTACGGTGAGTATGCTCAATTACCCTACAGATTAACAGCCATTATTTTACCTCAACATGCTTCTTTAACCCGCCTTAAAAAATGTTTTGAATACAGCTTATGCCTAATAAATATGTATTGATAACTTGTTCAACAAAAAGATTAATCACATGATTCCTTATAATCACAATAAATACTTATTGAGTATATTACTCTGTTATAAACCCTATGTTCAACAGCTGTTGTTTAATGATGACCTTAAAAAATAATTTAAAGAAACCCTGTGTTAAGTTAGTATGTATGTCAATTTTTTAATGTAAAGTATCTCATTTAATTCTCATCATAAACTTTATAATAGACTCAGGAAGGTTGAGTAACTTGTCTGAACTCATATAAGTTATAATTGGTAAAACTAGGGCTCATCCACCCTTGCTATGCTCTTCATTGCATCACATCAGCATTGTGGACACACTGGAAGAACATGAAGTAGTTGTGATATGTGTACCAATGAGATACTTTATAATGAGACTAATTCCCCTATATATTGTCTCTGATGGTTCTTTGGGTCCTGAATGGCAGTATACTGAAAGCTCAGCATCTGCCCAGAAAAACTGGGCACTAAATATAGCATGGATAGCTTTGCAGCTTCACTGACTTGGATTTGTAACCCTGTTCCAGCATATATTATTGGGTCACTTCACTTCTCCAAGTCTCTGATTCCTCGTCTGTGAAACAGGCTTACGTGGCATAGAGTGTCTTTCAAGGTTGCCATTGAGAATAAATAAAGTAATATTTTTAAAGTAGTTAGCAGTGTCCAGAACATCAGTGGACATAAAAAAAAATTATTTAAATAGAAATAACATAATAATAACATAATTTATTTTAAATTTATTCAGTATTTTGAAATAGTATGCAGTTCTACTTGAATCTATGGAAAATATATTTTATACAATCAATTTATTTACTTAATGTATATTTATTGAGGCCTTAAAATGTTCTGGGACTATACTGGTGCTGGGGCTATGTTCAGGGAACTTGTAATTCCTTAAAGTTTTGTTTTTGTTTTTGTTTTTTGACATAACTTTAAAAAAAAAAAAAAAAAAA
>NW_025999898.1:1797999-1811682 GCF_001458135.2 Marmota marmota marmota
TATATATATATATATAGTTATAGTTGATAGACCTTTATTTTATTTATTTATCAACTATAACTATATATATATATATATATATATTTATCTATCAACTATAACTATATATATATATATAGTTTGATAGACCTTTATTTATTTATATGTAGCTAAGAAGGAATATGTATAAATATGTATTTGTATGTATAAAGAAGGAAAAAATCATGCTACAAAACTTGCTGTTTGAAGTAATAATTATGAAGTAGAATAAGCTAGACAAAAAGAAGGGATGAGCTAGCCCCAGCCCAGATTTTTTTTTTTTAAATTAGAACTTAATGGCTTTACATAGTATTTTGATTCATCCAGACAAACTCATTCATGCATGGAAATCAATTTTGGTTCATGCCTCCCTGCTTCTCCATACCCTTATAATTTTTTAAATTCCTAAAAATGAATTTAGCTAGCGATTTTGTCATGAATATTCATTAGCATGATCTTGTTTAGGAGAAAGGAGAGGTCTTTGTGATCAGGCCAGCAATTTGTTTCTGTAAAGCAGAGGTTGCAAACTCTCAATTTCTCAAAGACTGTTTTCCTTCTGCAAATTAGAAAATAAGGAGTGGCTGGCAATGTGTTCAGTTGGTAGAGTGCTGGCCTAGCATGCATGAGGCCCTGTGTTCAATCCCTAGGACCACCAAAAAAAGGTAGGAAAAAACCCAAGCCTGAAATGAAAACCTGGCTAGGGCAGTAGGAAGGGATGGGATCCAGGAAGACTGGAAATCTAAAAGCCATTTTTTTGTGCAATTTATTCAGTAAAATCTTCTGAATTTTTTTTCAATATTTGTTTTATTCATTTATTTGTTGCAGTATTATAGATTAAATCCAGGGGTATTCTACCACTGAGCCACACACCCCAGCTCATTAATTAATTAATTAATTAATTCATGCATGCATGCATGCTAGGGATTGAACCCAGGGGTGCTTAAGCACTGATCCACATCCCGACCCTGTTTTACTTTTTATTTTGAGACAGAGTCTTATTAAGTTGCTTATAGCCTCAATAAGTTGCTGAGGCGGGCCTCATACTTATAATCCTTCTACCTCTGCCTCCCAGATCTCTGGGATTTTAGGTGTGCTCCACCACGTTCAGCTTATTTTTTATTTTAAATCAGGTTCTCTCTAAGTTGCTGAGGCTATCCTCAAACTGCCATCCTCCTGCCTCCTCTGCCTCCTGAGTCACTAGGGTTTCAGCCATGAGCCACTGTACCTGGATCCTCATTTTAAAAATGTTGGCAATAATTCAAGGTTTTAGAAAATAAACTGTGTAGGCCAGAGGAAGTCTGTAGTGCCTAAAGCTGGATATGATTTTAGGTTTCATCAGTTTCCACATGGGCAACTCTAGAATGTTTCTTGATTATTGTTATTGTGGGTTTTTTTTGTTTTGTTTTGTTTTGGTAGTGGATCTAGCAGGCATCAGTTTAGAGATGGCACTATGAAGGGAAGGTACTTGAGCTGAGAGTGAGCGGCCTAGTCTATAATGGCCTTTCTCTTTTCTGGGTGTTTTTTTTCTCACTTCTGTCTTCAATTTGCTCTTCCAGGGTGTGGTGGAGCAAGTGGAGATGGCACCTAGAACAGGCCTACATGAGCCAGGTTCTTCATGCCACAGCTATAAAGCACAGGGCCTTGTGCCTTCAGCTACAGGTGAGTTCAGCAAACTTGGGTTTTGGTGTCCTCTTTCTGTGTTGTTAAGCCTCATACACAGAAAGGGCAGGGTAAGACTTCCAATAGGAAGCCATTCTGCTGTAGCCCATTGCTGGGAGGTCAGCTCAGGGGGCTGAGGAGAGGGTGGGTAGCAGAAGTAGTATGGAAGGCTGAGCTTTTCAACAGAAAAGTACTGCTATTAGAAACACACAGAGACTTGTCCCAGGTGTGATGCCCATGGTTTTTGAGAGTTTCTGGTAAATATGGAACTGAAGGGGGTTTATGAATTAGTTACAAACTATTTAAAGAAACAGGAGTGTACTCTTATTTCCTCATTACAGTTTTTCTACAGCTAATTGGAAAGTAATGCAGGCAGAAAAGAAATTAAGCCAAAAAGAAATTGATGTTCCTTTTCAGTTTTGTTTGTCTCAGGGGTTTCTTTTTGGGCAGTCACTAGGTTTTGGTCAGTTATAAAGGACTAAGAATTGTACCTAAACTATGGTGTGGTAAAACTTTTTATTACATTTGGTGTCTCTGAATTTATCACTTTTTTATATCTGCTGGGTATTTTTTAAGGTTGCCAAGTCAGTTATAGAAAATAGAACAGGGAGTAGGAAAAAAATATATCTGTTACTAAATGTAGGAGTAGTATCTTTTTAATCTGACAACATATTGCATAGTCTGTACAAGTATATACAGATGACACGCCGAACAGCATATACAGGACTGTGTGTGTAGTTAAGTGGCAGAGCACATACTTAGCATGTGTGGGCCGTTGGTTCAATCCCCAGCAAATGGGGGGAAGGAGGTAGTATATACAGTCATCTAGATCAGAATAAGTAAACTTTGGCTGATAAGCCAAATTTGGCCTGCTTTCTGATTTTGTAAATAAAGATTTATTGGAATGCCACTACACCCATTATTTCATTTATCATGTGTGTACTTTGAGGCTACAAGAACAGACAAGAGTTGAGTAATTGCAGCAGAAACCATATACCTTACAAAGACCTTTTAAGGAAAAGCTTGCTGACCCATGAATTCCCAATATCTTTTTTTTTTAATATTTATTTTTTAGTTGTAGTTGGACACAATACCTTTTTTCACCACTATTTTTATGTGGTGCTGAGGATCGAACCCAGAGTCTCGCACTTGCGAGGCGAGCTCTCTACCGCTGAGCCACAACCCCAGCCCTCCTAATATCTTTCAAGACAATTGCAAGGAATAAAGAGATACAGCTCTTGCCAATAATAATTATAGTAGCAGCAGCAACAATAACTTTTTATTTTTATTTTATTCCTGGAGTGCCAGGGGTTGAACCTAAGTCCTCACACATGCACAAGTACTCTACCACTGATCTAAACCCTAATCCACAATAACTTTTGTTGTGATCTTATTTGAGCAAGGCCCTGGATTAAGTGCTTTACATCATTATCTCAGTTGATTTTCATAATTGTTTTTCCTTAAACCCTATATTATTATTGAAAAAACTAAGCAGATTAAATAACTTGAACCAGTGTCATATACATAACAAAGGTCAGAACCAGGATTTAACCCAAATTAAATTGCAAAGCCATTCTCTGAACCATCATGCTATGTTGTTCTTATGAGACCTATAATCTCAGGAAGGAGATGGAACTGACAAATGGAACATTGTTGTAAACATAGGAGCATAATGAGACTGATTTTCTGTCATTGATGGGCAACTGTATGAGTGTTCCTTTCAGATACCCACTTTGAGAGGCCATAAACTCAGTCTGCTCATCCTACTTTGCTCAGAACATTTGCAGTAGTCTTCAAAGTTTGCAATTACAGAATTGATTGAATATTTTTAGTGATAAGATGTTGAGATTGGGTTTGAGGTTGAATTTAACTTTATATAAAGTGTCAAAAGTCATTCTGAGGTCATTCATGGTGATTTGTGCCTGTAATCCCAATGACTCAGGAGACACAGGCAGGAGGATACCAACTTCAAGGAAGCTTGGGCAACTTGGCAAGACCCTGCCTCAAAATTAAAAAAGAAAAAAAATATATATATGGGCTGGGCTTGTAGCCCAGTGGTTGACTGCTTACCTTACATGTGTGAGGCACTGGGTTTGATCCTGAGTGCCACATAAAAATAAATAAAGATATTGTGTCCATCTACCCAAAAATTTTTTGAAAAACTATACATATATGTGTGTGTGTGTATATATATATATATATTTATTTATTTATACACACACATATGTATATATAAAGATCTGGGGTTATAGCTTTGTGGTAAAGTGCCCCAGTGTTTGGTTCATAGTACTGGGGAGAAAAACTCATTTTGAGTCAGCAAGTGAAAAATGTGAGTAATCAAGGAACTTTGTTGACATAGACTAAAAAACCAGATGAGTCTCTAAGAGTGGACTTCATTGTGTGGATTATATGTAATAATGCCTTTGTCTATAAATATTACATGGTTTTACCAAGCACTTACCCTTAAGTAATTTTTCTTAATCCTTAACATCTCTATAAACCAGGCTAGGGCAGTCATCATGGTTACTTAGAACTTGGGCATGGTGGTGCTTGCCTGTAATCCCAGTGACCTGGGAGGATGAGGCAGAAGATTGCAAGTTCAAAGCCAGCCTCAGCAATTTAGCAAGGCCCTAAGCAATTTATTGAGACACTGTCTCAAAATAAAATTTAAAAAAGGGCTGAGTACTTAGTGTTAATGCACCCCTGGCTTCAATCCCAGTACCAAAAAAAAAAAAAAAAAGTTACATATAGGAGGAGGAAGAGTACCTCCTGAGTTAACTTTGTTACATAGTTTTAACATTTAAACATTTTACATAATTGAAAAGCAAAAATAAAGCAAACATATGGAGTTTGTGGCAGAAAATAATCATGGTACATAGTTTGCCTGTTCATTCCTATTGGAATGGATTCTGAGGAAGCAAAAAAGACTGCTAAGCAATCTGAAAATGTGTTCAGTGGTCTTATTGTTATTAGCAGGCTTGGAATTGTTATGTTGAAACTATTATAGCCACATCAGGAGATGAAGCAAATAACTATGACACTGTCATTAAGACTCAGAATTTTTAGTGCAAAAGAAAAGATACAGGGATAAAATAAATTAAATAAAAAGCCCTGTGATCTGTAATTGGGAAATATAAATATCAGTTTGGACCCATGGTTTCATTTTTTAAAATATTTTTTTAGATGTTGATGGACCTTTATTTTATTCATTTATTTATATGCAGTGTTGAGAACAAACCCAGTGCGTCCTCACACATGCTAGGCAAGCACTCTTCCTTGGAGCCACAACCCCAGCCCCCCATGGTTTTATTTTATCTTTAAAAAGTATTTGTAAATGTTTTTACTGAAAAGACTTAGAAACAGTGGCAAGAGTGTAGCATTTAGTATCTTCAGTGCCCAAGTTATGGCCTCTATTTCCCACTACAAGGCACAAAGGCTATTTGAGAAATAGATGATTCTAAGTCTCAGGCAGGAAATAGAAAAAATAAAGCTTGGATATAGTATGTTATCAGCTAGGCGTGGTGGCTCACGCCTGTAATATAGCAACTCCAGAGGCTAAGGCAGGAGGATCGCGAGTTCAAAGCCAGCCTCAGCAAAAGTGAGGTGCTAAGCAACTCAGTGAGACCCTGTCTCTAAATAAAATACAAAATAGGGCTGGGGATGTGGTTCAGTGGTTGAGTGCCCTTGAGTTAATTCCTGGTACAAAAAAAAAGAGGAAATTAACAAAAGCTTAAGTAAGGTTGTGTTGGAAGGATTCAGGAGCCAATGAGAGCCAATTTGAAGCCCATGAGTTTAAGAAAAATTGGGACATTAAAAAAAAAAAAAATGCCTGCAATGGATTGAGAAATATATCCTAAAATTCATGCATTCAAAATGATTTTTTAAAAAATTCATCATTATTTTGAGTCATTAGAGCATTAACTCAACTCTTTGAAAGTTAATGAAGGCAACAAAATTAACCCATTGTGTCCCATCATCCCAGATGTGGAACAGCTATGAAAAAGTGAAATTGATGTGGTGGCCCATGCCTATAATCACAGCAGCTTGGGAGGCTAAGGCAGGAAGATCACAAGTTCAAAGCCAGCCTCAGCAACTTAGCAAGGTCCTAAGCAACTCAGTGAAACCCTGTCTCTAAATAAAATATTAAAAATGGGGACTGAGGATGTGGCTCAAGTGGTAATGCGCTTGCCTGACATTCGAGGGGTGCTGGGTTGGATCCTCAGCACCACATAAAAATAAAATAAAGATGTTGTGTCCACCAAAAAACTAAAAAATAAATATTAATAAAAATTCTCTCTTTCTTGCTCTCTTAAAAAAAAAATGGGGCTGGGGTTGTGGCTCAGTGATAGAGCACTCACCTAGCACGTGCGAGGTGCCAGGTTTGATCCTCAGCACCACATAAAAATAAATAAATAAACCAAAAAAGGGCTGGGGGCTGGGGTTGTTGCTCAGTGGTAGGGTGCTTGCCTAGCACGTATGAGGCACTGGGTTTTAGCCTTAGCACCACATAAAAATAAAGGTATTGTGTCCATCTGCAACTAAAAAAAAGTAATATTAAAAAGAGGGCTGGAAATGTGGCTCAGCGGTTAAGCGCCCCTGGGTTCAATCACTGGTCCCCCCCCCAGCCCCCAAAAAGGTAAAATTGAGCAACAAATATATCACTTATGGCAACTTTGAAATACTATTTGAATATTTATTATATTCGCTGAATTGAAAACATGGGATTTAAGCACATATCCCACCTTTCTTGTACAATCTATATTAACCAAGAAACTAGATGGTTAGTTAGACAACTTCTTTATAAAATTCCATTTAATAAATGTAGCAGGCATATTAGAAATAGAAAACTCCTGTTTTGCCACTCCTCATGGGGATGCAGATCTAGGTTGAAGGTGAAAGGATGCTGGGAAACATAATGGAGACCTCAGACCTTCTGAAGCCTAAAGAACCTCAGCATTGCTACAAGGTGACAGCTAGAAACATGTGCCTTATGATACAGTGTAATTGGGAGTACCCATCCACATTCATGAAGTGTTTTTCTGCCAGAATTGAACATGACTCCAAACAAGCCCAACACAAATCTGTCACTTTGTAGGAAATCTAGGGGTCAGAAGAACAAGTTAAAAGATATTTAAGGAGAGAGTAATTCAAATTCAATATATGGGGCATTTTATAGGATAAATGAATTGGTTTCTCTAATAGATAAGTGGCATAAAAGAGAAAAAGTTCATTGTTATAGGAGATTTAAGTGATGTGATAACCAGAGCAAACAACAACAGAAACATGCTGGCTGTTATGTTCATATAGAGGAATACATCAGGGAAGATAAAGTTAGTTAATTTTATCACCCCTTGGATTATACTTGCTGCTTGTTTGCTTGTTGGTTTTTATTATTCTGTTTCGTTTGTTTTTTTGGTGTTTTTGTTTGTTGAGATGGGGTCTTATTATGTTGTCCAGGCTGGTCTAAGCTCCTGGGCTCAAGCAATCTTTCTATACATGCCACCATGCCTGACTTTTTTTTTTTTTTTTTTAATCCACAAATAGTAACTTTCTGGAAACAATGTTTGGGGGAGTGGCTGAGGATCAAGAGAATAATTTATTAAATTATTGCTTTTACCACTGAATACTAAGTTACTGAGGGTCTCCCTGAGTTGCTGAGGTTGGCCTCAAACTTGCAGTATTCCTCAGCCTCCTCAGTCACTGGGATTACAGGTATATGCCACCATGTGCAGCCAGAATGCATTTCTGAAACATCCTTTTGATACTGGTCCAGTGCAGACTGGGAACGGGTTCTTGGACCCCAGTATTGAAGATTCAACACCCGAGAGACACTGAAGCAAGCATAGAGAGCAAGTTTTATTTAAGAAATGGGAAGGATAGAGACAGATATCTCTGAAGAGAAGGTCCCCAGAGCTGGTTGTCTGTGGGAGGGGGTGCGACTTGCTTTCTTATAGACCCCAGAATCCCCCTCTTTAGTTGTTGTCTTCTCTTTCTTCCCTGTATACATGACTGGGAGCAGCAGCATGGAGGTTAATTGTCAGCAACTCAGAGTGCCAAGGAGCTTGATTGCAGAGGTTGACCAATCTCGAAGGTTGACCGTTAACAACCCATTGTTCTCTGTTTGATAACTAGTTGTCACTCTCTTGACCCCCATCATTCATTACCTATACTGACTGCCTGAACTTTGTCCCTGCCTCAGTTTGCTGAGGAATGTGACTTATCCTGTCCACTTAGGCTAGGCAGGGCTGCAGGTGAATTGCTTTTTGGCAAAGAAAGCATATGGGGGTCAGCACAGTGGGCTCATTTTTATAAATTATTCTCTTAACTTTGTGTTTCCACCATTGTCATCTGTCTGTCCCCTAAACACTTTCAGCCAGACATGGTGGTTCATGCATTTAATGCTAGTGATGCATGGGGCTGAGATAGGAGGATCACAAGTTTTGCTAGCCTCAGCAACTTAGCAAGGCCCTAAGCAGCTTAGTGAGACACTCTCCCCACTCCCACCCCCCCAAAAAAGGACTAGGAATGTGGCTCAGTTGTTAAGCACACCTGGTACCAAAATAAATAAATAAATAAAAATAAGTAAATAAAGACCATTCACTCCAAATTACCATAACTTATGATCCTGCTAAGGGATTGTCACTTCCTTGTTTCTAATTTTAGCCTTTCCAATGTGTTTCTGTTTTGTGTTGTGTCCCCCACCCCAAATCATCTGTACTTCCCCACTGTCCCCAACACCCTCTCTCTTTCAGTACTGGGGATTGAACTCAGGGCATTGCACTTGCTAGGCAAGTGTTCTACCACTAAGCTGTATCTCCAGCCATTTTAATTTTTTTATTGAGACAGGATTTTGCTAAGTTGCACAAGCTGGCCTGGAACTTGAGATTCTTTTGCCTACAGCCTCCCACATTGTTGAGGTTATAGGCATGCATCACCTTGCCCAGGTCAGTCTCTCCTTTGATTGTTTTCTTTTGTCTGGTTTTCAGACTTGGTCAAGGTGGCGGAAACAGCTTCTTCATTGCCAGAGGGAGAGTCAGAAGATGGTCTCTGCAGTGCGACACCATCAGTGCTGGCAAAAACGGATATCACTGAAGGCCTGGCTTGAATACCTGCTTATGCGCAGAGTGAAGAGACAGCAGAACAGTAAGTAGGGAGGCCCAGGCTCTCAAAATAGAGGGTCTGGTCACCAATTAGTTTCAGAAGTAATAACACATCGAAATGTGATCACTCTACTTCCTGCTGCCATTGATTCTTTATGAAAAAGAAATATAACTATGTTCTACAAATTTTGGTGAAAGAAGATAAAGGACAAAAATACATCATTCTCAATTCACATTTATTTCCTTTTGATCTTCTGTGCATATACTTTATTCATATGTGGTTTTAATTATTGTGATTAATACATGTATTCTATTTCAAATAGTGTTATTAATATTGGGATTAATATGATGTACCTACAATTTTGTATTGTGCTTTTTTTTGACATGGTTCCATGTCTTTATTCATCATGAATGTTATTTTTTTTAATTATAGAATGACTTACCTTAATTTGCTTAGTCATTCATTCTGTTGATAGATTCTTGGATTATTTTTGTATGTCCTCAGTTGTATAAATGTGTGTGAGTTATGATGTTGAGTTTTTTGGATACTATTTTTATGGTTTATTTCACCAATTAATTTTAGAAGTAATATCAACATGTGATCACTAGTACACTTTTTGTACTTATTCATTGAGTTTACATAGAAGTAAGTCAAGCACTGTGCTGGACACTGGGTTAGGCTCTCCTGCTTTCACCCAAGCCTCCCTGCAAAAATGTAGTCTGCCAGCCCTGTCTCTGGGAAGGTTTTACCATGTCCTTTGAAAATAATGATAGATGAGCACTGGAATAGTTAGTGCTGGAAGGTGGAGTGTGTTTAGCATGATGAGCTACAGACTAATGCTAAGTTGCTGAGGTTAGCTTTGAACTTGCCATCTTCCTGCTTCCAACTATGACACTTGAATATCAGGATAGACTGCTTTCCAGTTCCTGAGCTTCAGCTTATTAGGCCATTGCGTGATTAGTGTAAAAGGAGTTTGACTAGGATCAGCCTGGCTGAAAACTTTTCCCAACATGGTGACCAAAGTTATGTGTCATTGACTAGGTCCCTGATTTCTATCCTGGAGGAATCTGTGTAGTGGTAAAAGTAAAACAAAGTCCTCTTTAAAAGCATCATTCCTATACATCAGTAGCTAATGAGAAGCCTCAGTGCTTGAGTAGATTTTATTGATTCTTCTTCCCTAAAATCAGAGACCTTTTTCTTTCCTTGGAGAGAGCAGAGATAGTTTAGAGATTCCTAGTGTTTAACGAGCTTTTTTATTTTTGGTGCTGAACCACTGAACTATACCTCCAGCCTAAAAAAACTTAAAGGATTCTTTTTGGAGCAGCCTTAAATCCTTGCTTTCTGCTAGTAGCAGGTTTCAGTTCATCTTACAGATACTTTCAGCTCATATCACATCTGGGAAGAGCAGCACCTATGTTATTTCTCTGTTGCAGAAATGGCAGAGCAATTCTACCATGTCACTGTGCTCCAGATATACTTCTGTGACTGGCAGTGGGCCTGGGAGCAGAGGCAGAACTTGTATGCCCACCAGGCCCTGGTGGAGGAACTGGCCAAGAGGATGGCCCTGAGAAGGGCCTTCACACACTGGAAACACTGTATCCTTTTCAGCAACTCAGGCCTGCCTGCCACCTCAGCCAGACCAGCCTGAGCTCAGCACCATGTGTATACATGTAAGGTGAAAGTATCTACCGAACAATTTAAGCCAGTTTTATCTCTGTTGACCTTTTAAAACTTTTAAAACTGGGACTATACATACAAACAATTACTTATATTTATAGTTTAATGAAAAAGAATAAAATGAATACCTGTGTATTCATCACCTGACTTAAAAATAGAACATTGTTAGCAGTCCTGTTTGCTTCCCTTTTTATAGCCCCCCCCCCCCCCCAGGTAATCCTATTGTCCTATTATTTTTTTTTCTGTTATCATTTCACTGCTTTTTTTCTTTAGATGATGATGATGGTGGTTGCTGGGAATTGAACCCACAGACACTTAACCACTAAGCTATGTTCCCAACTCTTTAACCCTTTTTATTTCTTATTTTGAAACGGGGTCCCATTAAGTTGCTTAGGGACTTGGTAAGTTGCTGAGGTTGGCTTTGAGCTTGCCATCTTCCTGCCTCAGCCTCCTGAGTTGCTAGGATTACAAGTATGTGCCATCACACCTTGCTCATTGCTTTTTTTCTAGCCATTAGATGGTAGAAATAGCCATAGCTGTGTATTTCTTGATGACACCATTTTTATGAGCATAGTTTCCATGTATTTAGCTTTTGCTTTGTGGAGCATTATGCATTATCTTCTCAATCCTTTTAGCAATCCTATGGTGTAGGTATCACCATCTCCATTTATAGGTTAGGAAACATATTCAGGGAGGCTAAGTGATTTTCATAGTATGGTAAGTCTTTGGCAGAACCTAGATTTTTACTCCTGTGCACATGTTCTTAATCACTATCCCCACCATAGTATGTGCCCAATATGAGAATTTTCAATACTTTGGATGTTCATCCACACATTTGTTTGTTCATCAAAGTCTAGCTTTGTTTTAAACTTGTGCATAAGTGCTTGGATATGGGAAAACTCTAAGACTTACAGTAGTTCATTGTTTATTAGGGAAAATAGACATGAAAATGGGTCTGGACAATATGGTAAGATAAGTGCTGTCAAAGATTTGTATCAGTTCTTGGTCTTCTAGCAGAATAGTTGAGAAAAGGGCATTTCAGGTGGAAGGAAATGGCATTTACATGGCTTACAGGTGAGGAAGAGCATTCAAGAATCTGTAGTGAGTTGTGAGCGGGTCTGTGCTGAGGAACCGGGCTGTAGACCTCTGGTGTGCAGTGCCCAGGAAATCGTGTTTTTTCCAATGGCCATGGGTAGCCTATGAAGGTTTTCATGAAGACAAGTGATAGTTAGATTGGGCTTTAGGAAGGACAGTTCTGGATTGGAGGAGAAATGCTAGCTAGCCCAAGGAAATCAGTGTTGTGAAGAGTCACATTTAACCAGTTATATGAGGGACAAGTCACATGAACTGCTGGGGCAGAATGGCAGGAAATGGAGAGGAGAGACCTAGGAGGAGAGCAGATGGGTGCGGCAGCTGAGTAGATTGGGGGAGTGGGAGGATAAAAGCTTTGAAATAGCTCCAAGGTTTTTAGCTCAAACATCTAACTGGATCTTTACACCAAAACAGAATACAGAGAAGGAGGGGACTGGGGTTGTGGCTCAGTGATAGAGTGCTCGCCTAGCATGCATGGGGCACTGGATTTGATCCTCAGCAACACATAAAAATAAAATAAAGAGATTCTGTCCACCTAAAACTTAAAAAAAAAAAAAAAAAAAGAATTCAGAGAAGGAGCAGGTTCTGCTTCTGTTATGGTGATTTTGAAATGTTTACCAAAATCAGTGGTAATTTATCTCTGGTACCTTTTGCCTCTTATCAAGTGGGCATCCAAGGGGGAAGGTAGCAAGGCCAGCTGTTTGATAAATAACTCATATGATTCCCCTTTTCTACTGTTTTCTTGGGTCATCAGAAGACAGAGGTGGATATTATCCCACCTGGTAGGCTTATTACCCCTGCAGCCATGACCTTTTAGGTGGATGTGCAGGGTATGAATCTTGTTGAGACTAGAGCCCTTAACTTCTTGGCAGACGTGCTGCTGTGTGCAGAAGAAGCTGCTCGGTGTGAAGCAGCAGAAGGGTACCACCGGCGTAGCCTGCTGGTAAGAGCAAAGCAGCCTGGTATGGTTCTGCTCTGAAGTCTCCACCCAGGGACCCTAACTAACTTTGGCTTACCGAGTGCAACCAGTTCCACACTAGCTTAGTTTTAGTCATGAAACCGTTTTTTTTTTTTATTGTGGGTATCCTTGTTTGCATTTTGGATCAAGAAGGTAATGGTATAGGGTCAGAGGGATTCAGTGGTCTAGTCCTGGGGGGTTTTTATATGATCTGATCCTTCTTTAGTGGCAGAAGACTAACCTGTAACAGATGCAATGCTGAGCTTGAAGCAAGATCTGGGTAGTGAGTTTCTGTGGTACCCAGTTCCTCTCTCCCACCCTTACCACATGAAGTGGTCTTCAAAGACTTTAAGAAGCCCTTCAGTTTCCATAGAACACATAATTAAAACCCTTAACTTCTCTTCTGTCACAGAAAACAAAATCCCAAGGTGTAGGGCAGTGATGTGAGCAAGAACTGGATATCCTGCCCTTACCCCAAGCCCCCTTCTCTCCAAGGATTCCTTCTACCCCACTCTAGCAAAATTATATTTGTAATTATATAAATGTACGAACTGATCCTTATGTGGCATAAAAACAAACAAAAAACTACCATAGGCAAAAAAAAAAAAAATCTCTTTTTTCCTTTGAGAGAGATAAGCTGATGTTTGATCTTTATCTCTGAAATTCTCATGTGGGTCTTGGGGGGATCCTCCTGGTCGGAGATGAGGCAGTAGGCAGTGGGCTAACCAATACTACTGAGTTCTGCAGTGCAGGCTGGCTTGTATTAGGCTGTCTGTTGAATTTCAAAGCAAGGAAACTCTCAGGGAAATGGAGCAATCCTGAGTAGCACTTGCAGAGCTTTTTGCACCCTGATTCTGGGACTGGTTTCCTCTGTCTATGCTTATTTCTAAGACTTTACTGATTCTGTGTAATCACTTGTGTCCTTTCTTTTTTGCATAGTATTTTTGCTTTAGAGCCTTAAAAGACAATGTGACCTGTGCCCACCTCCAGCGAATAAGAAGGAATCTTGCTTACCGGCAGCATGACATCATGGTGAGGGTTATCTTCTATATCAAGGGAACCCTTCTGATAGTTAATTTATCCTCCCCCACCCCCATCTCCATCTGCTGCTAGTCTCACATGTGAATCTCAAGTTTTTGGCTGGCTCCCCATGGTTTTGGGATAGAATTTGTCTCTTA
>NW_025999898.1:1811703-1818271 GCF_001458135.2 Marmota marmota marmota
CCCCCGTACCCCTTTAACATATGTGCCAAAAGATTTGTCCAGATTTTAGACTCCAAAAGTCTTTCCCCCCCCACTGCTGGGATTAAGCCTAGGGCCTTGTGTGTGGTAGGCAAGTGCTTTATCACTGAGCTACATCCCCAGCCCTTAGACTTCAAATCTTAATGTCTGTATCGTTCAGTATCTGCATTAACTTTTGTGACTGGCTTATTTCACTTAGCATAATGTATACTTTTTCTTAAAAATGACTGGCTTTTTAAAAATATTGTCCAGTTATTTTGTAAAGCATTCCTTATTCTCATTTTATTTTGGTGGTGGTGGTGTCATGGTGCTGGGGATTAAACCTAGGCCTTGTGCATGCGAGGCAAGCACTATATCAACTGAGCTATATCCCCAATCCCTAGCCCTTTATATTTTTTAATTTGAGACAGACCTTCACTAAATTGCTGAGGCTGGCCTTGAGTTTAGGATTCTCCTGCCTCAGCCTCCTGAGTTGCTGGGATTACAGGCATGTGCCATGGTACCTGGCTGTTGATTGCTTCCTTTTGAAGTCATTTTATTCTAACAACTTTCTATAAACTAAAAGTTGGGCCTAAGGGCTTGAATAATTGGAAATTAAAACATTTTTGCAAGACTACTTATAGGTAGTAATATGTGATAAATTAGTTTTAATTTCTTTTTTAAAATATTTATTTATTTTTAGTTTTAGGTGGACACAATATTTTATTTTTTTTATGTGGTGCTGAGGATCGAACCCAGTGCCTCACACATGCCAGGCGAGTGCGCTACCATTTGAGCCACATCTCCTGCCCCAAATTAGTTTTAATTTCTAAAGTGACTTTAAAATGGTTTCACCTTCCATGAAGCCATGACTAGGAATAACTTCTTCGTCCAAATTTCCACAGACTGAAAGAACCACCCGTTTGACTTTTACATTGGTCAAGGACAGCTCCATAGCTCAACCATAATTATTTTGAAAGCTCATGTGTGTTTGCTGTTCCACATTTAGGTAATACCTGTTTGGGGGGAACTCAGGGGTTTATTGTAGTAAGGATTCACTTACTAATAGATAAAGAGTGATCATTTTTACTTTTCACTGTAGTAAACTTTCATTTTTCCCCTGTTTTACCTTAGCTGCTACGCAGATTCTGGAACCTCTGGCAGTCTCAGATTGAGCAAAAGGAGGAAAAAGAGCAGCATTCCTTACTGCTTGCAGCCTGGGGTCACTACAGGTAGGACTCTGGTTTCAACTTACGCCTCTCGCAGACATCTTATGATTCTTAACAGTTTTCCAGGAGTGATCACTCACCCTGTTGTAAGTTAGTGCTATAGACAGACCTTTTAAGGGCAAAGGCCATGTTGTAAACCAGTGATTCCTGAATTTTCATGTTGCTTTTGGCTGATCAAGTGAGAAGTAGAATAGAGATATTTTGTACTGGGCCTTGGCCCTCATAGTTTGAGGTATGTGCCTGGTTGCTTACTGCCTTAGTCTTTCAGGCATTATGATGTTCACGTCTTGGAATTTATGTACTGGTAGCGTTAAAGAGTCAGGCCAGTAGCTGTTTGTGGCTCAGTCTTGAAGGTACAGGGAGTCCTCAGTATTCTAGAGCTAGTCATTCAGTTAAATAAATATAAAAATAAATAAAAGTACCATATCTGTGAGGAAAATTCATAATGTGTAGAAGGAAGTATAGAAACACACCTGTAATCCCAGCAGTTTGGGAGGCTGAGGCAGGAGGAACACAAGTTCAAAGCCAGCCTTAGCAACTTATTGAGGCACTTAGCAACTCAGCAAGACCCTGTCTCTAAATAAAATATTAAAAAAAAAAAAAAAGGACTGGGGTTATGGCTCAGTGGTAGAGCACTTGCCTAGCATGTGTGAGGCACCGGGTTTGATTTTCAGCACAACATATAAAAACAAATAAATAAATGAAATAAAGATCCATCAATAACTGTTAAAAAAAAAAAAAAGGTGGGGGTGCTGGAAATTTGGGTTGGTGGTTAAATGCCTCTGGGTTCAATCCCTAGTACCAAAAAAAAAGTTGCTTGTTCCCCTTCCTGTAACTCTTAATTCTTAATTCCTCAGAGGTAGCCATTATTAACTTTCTTACTGTCAGAAATGTTTGCTATGTTCAATATCTTTTTCTTCCCTTTCTCTCCCTCCCTTCCTCACAATAATTTGCATAGTTATAGGTCCAGTTCTGGAGCATTTTATATTATTTATTCTTGTTGCTAGGGATCAAACTCATGTCCTTATACATGCTGAGCAGACACTGCGGCATTGAACTATATTCCCAGGTGTTTTAGTCAGCTTTTTTGCTGCTGGGACTAAAAGATCTGACCAGAACAACTGTAAAGGAAGAAAAGTTTGAGGGCCCATGGTTTCAGAGGTGTTAGTCCATAGAAGGCCAGCTGCATTCCTCGGGGCTCGAGGTGAAGCTGAACATCATGGCGGGAGAGTGTAGCAGAGGGAAGCAGCTCACATCATGGTGATCAGGAAGCATACTGAGACTCTACTCTCCAGATACAAAATATGTAGCCCATAACCCTACCCCCAGTGAACCACTTCCTCCAGCCACACCCTACTTGCCTCTAATTACCACTCAATTAACTCCACCAGGGATTAATTGATTAAGTTAAGACTCTTAGGACCTGAGGCAGGAGGATCATGAGTTCAAATAAGATTGAAGAAGGTTCTCCTCAAAACCTTCTTGTATTGTCTCACACATGAGCTTTTGGGGGACACCACATCTAAACTATAACACTAGGCTTGGAGCATTTTTAAGCAAGAATCCAAATCAGAGTTGACAGGTTTCATGTTAGGTGTCTGGTTCTTATGTCCTTCTCTTCTGGAATGAAACTAGTAAATTTGTAGTGTGCGTTTATACCTCCCGAGAACTAACTGTACCTGGATTCACCTGACTTAAAAATAAAACAGAATTTTAAAAACCTAAAATCCAAAAGTATGAATTGATAATACCTTGGTATTCTGTGTTTGATTTCAGGGTAACATTGCTGCGCAAGTATATAAAATTATGGTTACAGTATATGCAGAAGAAAAGATACAAGCAGGTATGGAATACTTTAATAGCAAATAGCTCTACTCTTACATTCTTGGGTTTGGAAAATGCTTACACCTTGAAATCTTGTTATGATTTGGAGGAGAAAGTGATGTAAAAAGCTCAAAGGTATTTCCTTCAGTTTCCACCATTGTTTTATTTTTTATTTTTTTGGTACTGGGAATTGAACTCAGGGGCACTCAACCACAGAGCCACATCCCCAGCCCTATTTGGTATTTTATTTGGAGACAGGGTCTCACTGAGTTGCTTAGTGCCTTGTTGTTGCTGAGGCTGCCTTTGAACTCATGATCCTCCTGCCTCAGCCTCCCGAGCCACTGGGATTACAAGTGTGCACCACCGCGCCCAGCTCCATAACTCCATTATTGTTACATAACTCCATTCCTTCATCTACTACAAAAATGCAGGTTTTTCTTAAAAATCAGTGAGCTCTTGTGAGCCATTTACATCTTTACCAATTCCATCCCTAATACTATAAAAAAAAAAAAAGCAACTTTTTTTTTTTTGCAGTACTGGGTACTGAAGATTGAATACAGGGGTGTTTTCCCACTAAACTATATCCACAGACCTTTTTATTTTTTATTTTGAGACAGGGTCTTGCTAAGTTCCTGAGGCTGTCCTTGAACTTGAGATCCTCCTGCCTCAGCCTTCCGAGTTGCTAGGATTATAGGCATGTACCACCACACCTGGCAGGAAATACTTTTTTTAGGAAAAAAAAGTGCCTCGGACACTGCAAAGTACTGAAGATACAATTATGATACAAAGGAGGCAGAATTCTTGTTCTCACAGGCTTACAAATTAGTGCCAATGTGGCACGTGAGTGTGATCTCAGTGCTGGGTCTAATGATTAGGAGTAGCTGTTTGGAATACTGAATCTCATGAGAAGGATTTCAAGTTTACATTCAGACTCGGGGATGTTTGTTTAGTTAATAATATCTGCATGAAAAGGGCCCTTCTTAGGCAGGCACAACCTGGCACTTGCCTGTAATCCCACCAATTTTTGGAGGCTGAGGTAGGAAGATTGCAAATTCAAGGTCAGCCTCAGCAACATAGTGAGACCCTAAAAAATGTAGTGAGACCTTGTCTCAAAAGTAAAAAATACATAAAGGGCTGGATGTGGCTCAATGGTTAAGTGCCCCTGGGTTTAAATGCTTCTTACCCCCTCCTCAAAAAGACCCCTTTGGCTGACCTTGGCAGTGAATCAGAGGAAGACACAAACCAAACTCTTCAGTTATTTTTGTATTGCCCTCCCCACCCCCATCTCCATCTGCTGCTAGTCTCACATGTGAATCTCAAGTTTTTGGCTGGCTCCCCATGGTTTTGGGATAGAATACAGTTTTTAGCAAGGCATACAAGCTTTTCTGGGAGCTGGTCCCTCTCTATTTCTGTCTCTCCTTTGCATTACCAGTCTTCCTTCACAGCTGCACTCTGGCCAGTTGAGTTGCCATTCATTCCCGAATGACCTGTGCACATGCTTGCCTCTCACTATACCTGTAGTTCTCTGTGCCTCACTATCCTTCTAGGTCAGGTGTTTCCCTCTCTTCCACACTCCCAACCCCACCAACTTGTGTAGTTTATCATTGCACATTTGTTTCTGGCCCCTCTGTCCTGCCAGCCTGTTAGCTCCTTGGGGGTATAGTATGTCTCTCATCTTGACCACAGTGCTCTGCATAGAATATGTGCTAATGTGTGGATAAATGAATGCACAAATAATGCATGAAGTGCTGTTGATCATGTAAGAGTTTTTCCCAAGTATCCTCTTTTTTCTGGGAGTTTGGATGGTACTAATCCAGGACATAGATTGTTTTGTTTTGTGTTACCTTGCCTTCCATACATAGAAAATGCTTAGAGTTACTGCACTCTTTGATATCTCTTTGGATTATGTGGCCATTTATTCTCTTAAGTGTATTTAATGCAAGGTCAACAGAATGTCTCTAGGCCTTTTAGAAAATGACTTGAGTGCCAGGGTGGAAAGATTGGGTTTATTCCAGGTAGAAATCAAATGGTCTCTTTATTTCCTTTCCAGAATAGAATCTTTCCTTGACCCTGGGGCCAAGCACAGGTAGAAAGTCAAGGGTCAGCATTCTTTCCTCTCTTACTGTTCTAACTTTCCCTGCTTTTGAAGGCAGAGTTTGAAAACAGGTCCAAAAAGTAGTAAGAGCACTGTTTGATTGCCTTTAAAAACCTTTAGCTAACAATCTGAATGGCACAGTTTACATGTCCCACAAGCACATTTGTTCTATTTTAGGAAAAGATAAAAATATTATTTATTGTGGGTTTTTTTTCTTTTTAGAAAGTAGTACATACAGAATGGCAAAATGTTTGTTAATTGTTGAAGTTGGAAGACAGGTTCCTGGGGGATTCATTAAACTTTTGGTTCTACTTTTGTTTATGTTTCAAAATACCATAATAAAAAGTAAAAATAAAAGCAATGTATCAACACAATAGAAAGTTTTAAAAGTGCACAAAGACAAAGAGGAAAAATAAAGAACTCATAAGCTTGCCTGTTATAATGACATTTGGTGAGTAAATCAGATCTTTCCTCTGTGTGGGTAGGAGTATGTGTACCCATGTATTCCCCCCCACACACACACACACGCATATGCACAATGTTCTGACTATCACTAAAAAAAAAGTCCCCCCAAACTCTGTGGCATATAACAAGCACCATTTTGTTATGCTTAAGGATTCTGATGCTCATAAATTGAAAAAGGACATAATAAGAATGGCTGGTTACTGCTCCATGATTACTGGAGCCTCAACTGGGAAGATTCAAATGGCAAGAGTTAAGAATCATATACAGGTTTCTTCACATGCCTCTGGTTCATGGATTGAAATGACTCAAACACTGGGCTCAACTGGGAGTGTTAACCAGAGAGTGTCTGTTTATGGCCATGGTGCAAGACCACACATGAACTTCCTCACAGCATGGTGGTTTCAGGATTATCAGATATCAGGGCTTCAAAATTAAGTGTTCCAGTAAACAAGACAGAAGATGTGTGGCCCTTCATGTAGCCCAGGAGTTACCTGGTATCACTTTCACTGTGCTCTTGTGGTTAAAGTGGAAAAAGCAGTCAATATCCCACCCAAAATCAAGGAGGGGGAACATAGGCCAATTCTCTCAATGAAGGAGGATCAAAGAATTTGAAGCCATATTTTAATGGCCTCCTCTACATTCATATGTCTTTCTCCCCCAAAATTTTGGATCTTGGATACATACAGATTCTTAAGTCAGTGTCTATTTTGCTACTGATATATCAGTGAAATGATAGCCTTTTCTAATTACATGAAATGTTAAAGAATCTGTATGAGCGGGACATGGTGGTACACACCTATAGTCAAAGTGGCTCGGGAGGCTGAGGCAGAAGGTTTGCGAGTTCAAAGCCAGCTTCAACAACTTAATGAGGCCCTAAGCAACTCAATGAGACCCCGCCTCTAAATAAAATATAAAAAGTGCCTCAGTGGTTAAGTGCCACTGGGTTCAATCCCCCCCC
>NW_025999898.1:1818296-1825475 GCF_001458135.2 Marmota marmota marmota
CCAAAAAAAGAATCTGTATGACAAATATATAATACAGAAAAGTTAAGACATACTATAGGGTTAGAAAGAAGTATGTATATTTAAAACAAATATGGCAAAGGGCTTTTGTTGGTTGGTTGATTTTTTGTTTGTTTTTTTAATATTTATTTTTTAGTTTTAGGTGGACACAGTATCTTTATTTTACATTCATGTGGTTCTGAGGATCGAACCCAGTGCCTCATGCATGCTAGGCCAGCACTCTACCACTGAGCCACAACCCCAGCCTGGTTGGTTGTTTTTTAAGGTATTAAACCCAGAGGCACTTTACTGAGCTATATCCTCAGCCCTTTTTTAATTTTTTTTTTTTTTTAAATTTTGAGGCATGGTTTCACTAAGTTGCTTAGGGCCTCACTTTGCTGAGGCTGGCCTCAAACTTGCAATCATACTGCCTCAGCTTCCAGAGTTACTGGGATTATAGGCCTGCAACATTATGCTTGGCCTAATGACATCTTTTTTCTTTCTTTTAGCTGTAACTGCAGGCAGTATTCAAAGAGTTTTGTAGTCTCTTCTTTGTGTTTTATAAAGGTTTCCTTTATCCTTCAGTGTTAGCCTCTTATAGCACTGCATCAACCTTAAAAGGGCACCTAATGACATTTTTAAGGCTCAAAAAATCCATACACATTTGAGTTAAATGCTGACAGACAATAAAACAGGTAATGGGTGTGAAAATCTCTTAAACATTAGGGGAAATATATACATGAATATGCGCAATGTATGTATGTATATATGCATATTGATCTAAATATATATGTGTATACATATATATGCATTTGTGTTTATATATATGAAGAGATGCTCAGGCCATGTGTCATTAAAGAAGTGAATAGATTTCAGCTGTCATATTTTACTTTTCTACCTAGCTTATTGGCAGATATCAAACAGATTTTTAACTTTTTCTCAATTTTATGGTATAGGAAGGAATCTTTCAAGAATATGACATAGAAGGTCATTTGTTGTGGGGGTGGAGAGAAAGCAAAGCAAAAGACATTTATTATTTTATGTTAGCTCCTGCAGGCCAGAGCAGACAGTCATTTCCAACAGAGAATCCTGCCTACTGTCTTCCACACATGGAGTAGATTCTGGAGACGGCACCAGCAGGAAAGTATCCTCAACACAAGAGCAGCACGTTTTCACAGGTATACCCTACAACTCTTCTCTGCACTCACATCTAACTATGTTGACCACACAGCCCATTTGCTTTGCTTCTAAGCCTCCCAACCCCCAAACCACTGGTTTTTCCTGAATTTTCAGTAATGTGAGCTTATTGATTTTATGTAGCAGGAATAGACAGCCAGTATCTCCACTGAGAAAACTTTTGCAAGTGCTTTAAAAAATAGCCTGTGTTTTATGTTCCTGTCCTCCTTTCATGCTGCTGAGAGTTCGATTAAAGTCTCCCATTAGCTTTCTGGATCAGAGTGTGGTGGGACCTTGCATTGCTTAGCAGGCATTCTTGAGTATAATTTCCCTGAAATATTTAGTTCCTGTTCTGCAAGCTGGCTTTTTGAAGTCTGACATTATAGTCATTAACAAAATTGGAATGGCCAAGGAGCAGAGCTACATCTTTTCAGCACCACAGGGACAAAGTTACCTGTAGCAGGTCCTCACTGCATGTTGGTGGAATATAATGAAGAAATCATTAATTGCTAACTGTGTGTCAGCCACTGTGTGGGCATTATATGATGGAAGAAAGAAAATATATATATATATAAGCTCATTCCACTTATGATATGACATCTTATTTTCATTGATTTCCTTCTCATAGTAGCCCTGAAAGAACAGGTTCAGAATGATAAATGACACAATCAGAGATAAGGTTTTAAATCCACATGTATTCCAAAGTCCAGGTAATTTCCACTTGATCAAGAGAAAGGTCTTTCTGATGACTTTGTAGGAGCTTTAAATTCTTATAAGATGATAAGGCTGATACATAAGTAACAATTGAAAAATAAGAGAATAGATCAGTCCAAATTATGTCAGACCACAAATCCTAGAGCTCAGAATTGGTGCTAAGGTGACTGGGGAACATGAAAGTACTTCGGGAAGGCTTCCTGTGAATCAGGAGGGTGAAGATCAATGACTGGAGTCACAAAATGAGAAAGGCCAAACTGTGGATTGGACTGGTCCTATAGACACATGATGGACAGATATTTGGGCAGCTGACAGTTTTGGAGATTACCCTGAGTACAGTGTACATCATCTTAGAATGGAGAGGTGACAGGGTATACGCTCAATGGGAAAGTTGGGTGGTGATCTTGAGTTTGGTGGATTCCAGGTGCTAGTTTGAAAGGATCGCCCAGAACTATGGGGCTCCTGAGTACAAAGGCCAAAGGAATGTTTTTAGGGAGTGGCCATGGGAATAAAAACTGAAAGAGGACAAGTCTTGTCTCTACCTTTATCTTGTAGATAGAGTGGATTCACCTTTACCTAGTTCCTGTATTGGTACCAGAATGGTATAAGATCCATTTGAGAAATTGCGTTAGTACTAATAAATTGTTATATTGGTTCTCTTGCTTTTTTGTATTTTACATGGTATAGGGTACTTTCCAAATGGTCAAGAGGAACCTCTAAAAGGAATTTTGCTGGGGAGCAGGCTTGGGTGATGTTAGAGCTATTACTGGAGACCAAGGCTGGAGAGTGAATTGGAGGCAGGGAGTAGCCAGGAGACTTGAAGGACAGTTAAGGCCTGATCTAGGTTTTGTACAGTTCTTGATGGTTGGACTTTTTAGAAAACTTAAGTTTTCAGGTACTTGCCTTCCTGGTTTGTGAGGGAGCTGAGGATTTGGGAGTCTGACTAGCAAGTAGTCAATCAGGCCTGAGTTCAGACCTTTGCTCTGCCACCTGTGACCCTCGGCAGTCATTCATACTCGAGTCTCAGTGTCCTCAAATAAAAAGTGGAGATGGTTTGATACTAGTCCCTGTCTCATAGTTTGTCATGAAAACTAAATGGGATAATATATGTAAAATACAAGCAGAGTGATCAGCACAAAATAGAAACAATCCCTCTAGCCCTCATAATTAGTTTGACCTGTAACTGCCAGGGTAGATAAATGTTTATAGCATTGGTTTGGAGTTAGCAAATAAGTTTCAAAAAAAATATTTATTTTTTGTGAGGTATGTCTGAGGAATACAGATAGAATTTAGAATCTCATGAATTATAACTAAAATTATGATCTGTTAGTCTTTCAGTGAAGTATACTGAGAGTGAGACAAAACTAGCTTACCTTTTATAAAAATTGATACAAAATTTATATACAGTGAAAGGCACAGATTTCAAGTGGTTTGATGCATTTTCACAAATTATGGATAATCAGCATTCCATCAAGATATTTTTACAGGTTTTTTTTGCTACTGAATTGCCACATAAATATTCATCTATTTCTGAACTTTCTTTTCTGTTGTACTTATCTGTTTGTTTATCCTTATGTCATTATCATACTCTCTTGACTACTGTATCTTCATATTTTTTGAAACCAGATGGCAAGTCCTTCAATTTTATTCTTGAAATTTCAAGGCTGTTTTGTGTATTCTCAGTCTATGTGCATTCCCATATAAATTGTATCAGTTTGCCAGTTTCTATAAATAATCCTTTTGGGATTTTGTTTGGGATTTTACTGAATCTAATACATTTCTCCTTGGGGGGTGGTGCAGGGGAGTACCAGGGATTGAACTCAAGAGCACTCAACCACTGAACCATATCCCCAACCCTATTTTGTATTTTATTTAAAGACAGGTTCTCACTGAGTTGTTTGGGGTCTTGCTAAATTACTGAGGCTGACCTTGAACCTCCAGTTCTCCTGCCTCAGCCACTGCATCTGGCTACATTTCTCCTTTGACATAAGTTTTCCTTAATAGTTTGTTGTTGTTGTTGTTATTGTTCTACTTAGTTGTACATGACAGCAGAATGCATTTGAATTCATCATACGCAAATGGAATGCAACATTTCAATTCTCTGCACGAATGGTGTGTCTCTACATTGTGTACAATCATACATGTACCTGGGGTAATGATGTCCATCTCATTCCACCATATTTCCTACCCCCATAACCTTCCCCACACTCCCCTTTGCCCAATCCAAAGTTCCTCCATTCTTCCCATGCCCCTCCCCCCATCATAGATCAGCATCCACTAATCAGAGAAAACATTAGGCCTTCAGTTTTTTTGGATTGGCTTACTTCGCTTAGCATAATATTCTCCAACTCCATCCATTTAACTGCAAATGCCTTAATTTTATTTTCTTTTAATACTGAGTAATATTCCATTATGTGTGTATAGCACAGTTTTTTAATCCATTGATCAATTAATAGGCATCTAGGTTGGTTCCACAGTTTATCTATTGTGAATTCAGCTGCTATAAACACATTGGTATGGCTATGTCACTATAGTATGCTGATTTTAAGTCCTTTGGGTATAGACCAAGGAGTGGGATAGCTGGGTCAAATGGTGGTTCCATTCCAAGTTTTCTAAGGAATCTCCCCACTGCTTTCCAAAGTGATTGCACCAATTTGCAGTCCCACCAGCAATGTGTAAGTTTACCTTTTTCCCCAACATCTCTCCAACACTTATGCATAGAGGGTTTTTTTTTTTTTTTTTAAACCAGAGATTGAACTCAGGGGTGCTTAACAACTGAGCCACATCCCCAGCCCTTTTTATTTTATTTTGGAACAGTTTTATAGGGCCTCACTAAGTTACTGAGGCTGGCTTTGAACTTGGAATCCTTCTGCCTCAGTCTCCCAAGCTCCTAGGATTACAGGACTGTGCCACCATTCCTGCTGTATAGAGATTTTATTTATTTTTTTATTAAATTTATTCCTAAATAACTTACAGTTTTAAATGCTAGTGTAAATGGAATTATTTTTAAAATTCATTTTCTAATTGTCTGCTCCTAGTATATAGAAAAATAATTGATACCTTTTATTCTATGACCTTTATAAATTCACTTATTAGTTTTAGTAGTTTCTCTTTTCTAATAATTGCATAAACAATCATGTTGTATACAGATGAAGATAACTTTGTTTAATTCTTTCTAAACTGTGTGCCTTCTTTGCTGCTGCTGTTCTTGTTGCACTGCCTAGTATCTCCAGTATAATTATGATTTTGACTTCCTACTATTTTGTTAAGGATTTTTACATAGAGGTTTGCATTTTTTGGTAATGTTTATTTTCTGACTGTGTAAGATCAATAGTGTTTTTTCTTTAAATTTTTAATGGAATTTGCTAGTTAAATTATTTGGGCTGAGAGTTTTCCTTATAGAAAGGTTTTCTCTTTTTTTCTTTTTTAAGTTGTCAGTGGACCTTTATTTTTCTTTCTTTATGTATATGCGGTGCTGAGAATCAAACCCAGTGTTTCACACATGCTAGGCAAAAAGTGCTCTACCACTGAGCTACACGCCAGTCCTAGAAAGGTTTTCAATTACAAATTTAATTTTGTGAATAGATATGGAGCCACAGAGAGTTCCTATTTCATTTTGTGTCAGTTTTGTAAAACTCTTTTTCAAGATAATTTTCATTTCATCTAAGTTGTCACATATATTGGTATAAAGCTGTTCTTAGTAATGCGTTTTGCGTCCTTCAATGTAGATAGAATCTTTGTCATCCTTGATTTTTCTAATTAGTGTTTCTTGTTCTTCTTAAATAATTTTTCTAGGGACTTATCAGGTTTTTTTTTTTTTTTTAATCCCAACTTTTGGCTTTTGTTTCTTATTTTTTGTTACATAGTTTTAGCTTTTTTTTAATATTCTTTTTTTTTTTTTAAAATTGGTGTTTCTTTCTTTCTTTATTTTTATGTGGTGCTGAGGATAGAACCCAGGGCCTCGCATGTGCTAGGCGAGCGCTCTACCACTGAGCCACAACCCCAGCCCCATAGTTTTAGCTTTTTAATAGTTTCCTTCTTTCTACTCTTTTGGTTTAATTTGCATTTCTTTTTCTACCTTTTTAAAGTAGAAGTTCAGATCATCAACTTTTTGCTAGATTACTGATTTTAAATGTTTCTTTTCAAATATAACCATTCTGAACTATAAGATTTACTTCTACTTTTAGCGTCATCCCGTAAATTCTAATATGTTATGTTTTCATTATTATTCAATTAAAAGTACATTTTCATTTCCTTTGTGATTTCTTCCTTGACCATGGTTTTGTTGAAGTATGTTGCTTAATGCCCAAATAATTGGGAATTTTCCTTACATATTATTGTTCTAAATTTATAATTTAATTCCCTGTGACCAGAGACTATACCTCATATAACTTCAATTTCTTAACTCTATTGACATTTATTTTATGGCATACATATATATATATATATATATAGAGAGAGAGAGAGAGAGAGAGAGAGAGTGTGTGTGTGTGTGTGTGTATGTGTGTGTGTGTGTATGTGGGTGTGTGTGTGTGTGTGTGTGTCTATTTTAGTGACTAACTGAGTGAGACTCTGTCTCTAACTAAAATACAAAAAAGGGTTGGGAATGTGGTTCAGTGGTTAAGTGCCTCTGGATTAACTCCCCAGTATAAAAAAAAAAAAAAAAAAAGTTTATACCCCAATTGATGGGTATAATGGTCTTAAATATTAAGTCAAATTGGTTAAAATTCATTTTCAAATTTTCTGCCCTTACATATTTTATTTGTTTACAGGTTTATTTGTTTCTTTCAGTAATACTGTCAGTTTTGCTTGATGTGTTTGGAAAATCTGTTATCTGTGTATATACATTTGAGATAGTTATATATTCCTGATGAATTGCCCCTGTTATTATTTTGACATGAACTTCTTTAGTTTTGGTAATATTTTTTTTTGTAAAAGTCTGCCTTTTATATTTATATTATATTTATATAATCTCACCTGCTTTTTTATGTTTACTGTTTTTATGATTTTCCATTTTTGTACTTCCAGTTTATCTGTCTTCATATTTAATAAAGCATATCTCCTATAAACAACATCTAATTGCTTCTTTTTAATTTTTTTATTATTAGTTGTTCAAAACATTACAAAGCTCTTGACGTATCATATTTCATACATTTGATTCAAGCAGATTATGAACTCCCATTTTTACCCCGTATACATATTGCAGATTCACATCGGTTACACATCCACTTTTTTACATACTGCCATACTAGTGTCTGTTGTATTCTGCTGCCCTTCCTATCCTCTACTATC
>NW_025999898.1:1825493-1848294 GCF_001458135.2 Marmota marmota marmota
CCCCTCCCCTCCCATCTTCTCTCTCTACCCCATCTACTGTAATTCATTTCTCTCGTTTTTTTTTCCCCCTTTCCCCTCACTTACTCTTATATGTAATTTTGTATGACAATGAGGGTCTCCTTCCTTTACCATGCAATTTCCCTTCTCTCTCTCTTTCCCTCCCCGCTCTCGTCCCTGTTTAATGGTGATCGTCTTCTCATGCTCTTCTTCCCTATTCTGTTCTTAGTTGCTCTCCTTATATCAAAGATGACATTTGGCATTTGTTTTTTAGGGATTGGCTAGCTTAGCATAATCTGCTCTAGTGCCATCCATTTCCCTGCAAATTCCATGGTTTTGTCATTTTTTAGTGCAGAGTAATACTCCATTGTGTATAAATGCCACATTTTTTTTATCCATTCATCTATTGAAGGGCATCTAGGTTGGTTCCACAGTCTAGCTATTGTGAATTGTGCTGCTATGAACATCGTTGTAGCAATATCCCTATAGTACGCTCTTTTAAGGTCTTTAGGGAATAATCCAAGAAGAGGAATGGCTGGGTCGAATGGTGGTTCCATTCCCAGCTTTCCAAGAAATCTCCATACTGCTTTCCAAATTGGCTGCACCAATTTGCAGTCCCACCAGCAATGTACAAGTGTACCCTTTTCCCCACATCCTCGCCAGCACTTGTTGTTTGACTTCATAATGGCTGCCAATCTTACTGGAGTGAGATGGTATCTTAGGGTGGTTTTGATTTGCATTTCTCTGACAGCTAGAGATGGTGAGCATTTTTTCATGTACTTGTTGATCATCTAATTGCTTCTTAATTTTTGTAATCCAGTCTGACAATCTCTGCCTTATAATTAGAATATTTAGTTCATTTATATTTCATGTAACCATGGTATGGGTGGACTAAAGTCTATTTTCCCCCCTTTTTGCCTTGTATAGAGGACATTTAAAAATTTTTAGTATTCCACTTTACTTCCTGATTTTTTTTAGCTCAGTATCATTGTAGTTTTTTTTTCCACTTTTATTTGTATTTTTTTCAATTGACACATTTTTATTGATGCATTATCATTGCCATTGTAGTTTTTAAATCATTGTTCTAGAGATAACAGTGTGCATCCTTCTACGCCATTTTATATTAAATATAAAATATAAAAACAGTAAAGTTCCATTTTCTTCCCATCCTTGATATTTGTTGTCATGTATTTAACATCTACAATACATAGTTTTTATCCCACAAAACCATATTTTTTGGCTTTTAATAATCATGAAATCTTTCTAAAAATTAAGAAAAAAATATTCTCTTATATTTATCCTCATACTTTTCATTTCTACTGTTCTTGTTTCTTCATATAGATTTAAGTTTTCATTTTTATCATTTCCCTCTAATCTTTAGCATATTTATTGTACAAGTGAAGTAGAAACGATCTCAGCTTTTGTTTTTGTTCTCTCCACTCTGGTTAGGCCATTCTTGTCCAACCTCTGGTATCCTTATATGGCCCTTAGATCTGCAAAAACCACTCTCTGCTGGGCCTCAGAGAGTGTGCCCTCATCTGAGGACCTGGAAGTACCTCAGTAAAATTCTGGGTATTTTCTTTTGCTCAACACTCACTTTTCCAAAAACCTGATCCTAAATTCCAGCTTCTTTAGCATTCTGGATCTCAAATCTCTGCTTCTGATGCCAGAAATACCTGGGGAAATGTTGGAGTTTGTAGTTTTTTATGGGTGATATTATTGTCTGCATTCCTTCCCATTTTCTTTCCTTTTTTCCTCATTAGAACTATCAAGGGCAAATCTTGAGTATTTGAAACTTGTAGTTCTGTGGGTTTTTTTTTTAATGTATTTAACTATTCAGTTTTTATTTTTTATTTTTAGCGAGACATTAGAGAAGCAAGTTTTTTCTATCTGGTGGCAGAAGATGTTTCAGCATCGAGAAAACCGCTTGGCAGAGAGAATGGTAAGTAACTCTCCCTGAGGAGGTTCCTGAAGGGTTAGGACTTGTTTTAAAACCTGCTCTCACTGTGTTCCCTCTTCAGGAAGTTGCACAGAACTCAGGCCTACACTACAGCATTCCTTCCTGCTACTTATAAGCCAGGAACAGGTTCTGGCCAGCTGTGTCTGTTGTCAGTAGAGTTTATAGACAGCTTCTGGGCCAGGACACCTAAAAATCCTTTTTTTTTTTTTTTGCCTTGGTAATTATTCATGACCTATGGAGTCTCCTATCTGACTTGTTTTGTTCTCTTCCTCCTGTTGTCCCTCAGGCCATCCTCCATGCAGAGCGACAGCTTCTGCATAGGTCCTGGTCCACCTGGCACCAGCAGGCAGCAGCACGTCACCAAGAGCAAGAGTGGCAAGCAGTGGCCTGTGCCCACCACCACCAGGGACAACTGAGGAATGTTTTCCACACATGGAGGGAGAGTGCCCAAGAGCTCAGAAAAGAGTGAGTGATTAGTTCTGTATCAGAAGTCCTTTCTACCCGGGCCAGTTCGGACCATAGCACCAAGGTTGTCTCTAAGTGCCTGCCCAGAGGCCTGTGTTAACCTAGACCAGTTGTAAGTTCCAGAAATTCAACCTGAAATAGTCTAAATAAAACTCGGACTATAGGGAGAAATCTTGGGGTGTTCCTTGAGGATCATGGTGTTCCCAGCAGTAGGATCTCAGTTGGAACAGAAGTGTTCTGTGGATCTGGGAGGTCCTATCCATTATTTTGCTTACTAATTGGAGCCCATTTGAAGTGACTGTGGCCAGCAAATAGACTGATAAGCCTATTTGAGGATAACTGGCCAGAACCTAGTGGCTAAGGCTAGTGGGCAGGTTATAGTAATTTTTACCATACCATGTAGCTGTGGGGGATGAACAGTGTAGGCAGCCCATGTCCACTGCAGAGGTTTTCCTGCTTTGGTACCTTTCTGTATCCACTAGTGTGTTCTAAGAATCTTATTACCTCTCACATTCTGGCCACATTCAGGCACCTTCTCAGGAGTGGACAGGGCTTTAGCACACCTACAAAGGAATAGGCCCTAGTGCTACTTCAGGTGCATGAAGTTGTGTACAAAAATTTGATTACATGTGAATTTTTCTGGAAGAGAGCCCAAGTCCTTTGGCAGCTCTTTATAGAGGGCCTTGACTCCCCCCAAAACTTAACCACTAAGTAGGGGCCAGAGTCTGTGAAGGGGAGCCCATCAGGAGACCCCCACCTGGATCTGGGCTGCATGGCTGATATCCACCTGTCATCTTGCAGGAGGTTGGGCAGGGCACTGGCTGTGGAGTTCTACCGGGTACGGCTCCTGCATTGGGCCTGGAACAGGTGGAGGGAGGTAAGGCTTTGGCACGGGTATCACCCAAGAGTGGCTTTTGGACAGGTGGAGCTGTGTATCATCATGACTCAGAGTGGACAGATGGGCTCCTTGGCAGTGCCTTGGAAGCCACCTGTCTCTGAGCTAGGGGAGGAGGGCAGGCAGCAGATGAGGCAATGTCAGTTCACTTTTATGCGATGATTAGCTCAGGAACTTCTTGTTCTTTTAGGTACCAGGCTCATCTCATGTGAATTTCCTGAATCTAAATTCCTAATCTAACCCTTTATAGGGACCCTATTGGGTGTATAAAATGTTTAAGATAACAATGATTGACCATTATAAGTTAGGGACCTGCCTCATTTGGTCCTCACAAAACCCCTTCGAAGCACATATTTGCAGATGAGGAAACTGAGGCTCAGTGAGGTTAAGTACCTTATGCAAGCTCAAACAAATGGAGTATAAGATGGCAGCAGAACTAAAACTGTCCCCCACCTCGTCTCTTAGCCCAGGTGGCTGCTTTTTCCTTTGTCCACAGTGCCTGGCCCTGCGTGCCACTGACCAGCAGAAGCTGATGCAAGCAGACCTGCATGGCCGGCGTGCTACCCTGCACAGGGCGCTGCAGAAGTGGCTGGTAGGAGCTACTTCTTTCCTCCAGATCACCTTGTTGTAGAGGCAGGGGATGTTTCTGGAAACTGTTTTTTTTTTTTTTTTTCCCTTGTTTTTCCTGTCCTTCCCCAGAATAATTCAACAAGCCTCAAACAGTGTAGGTGCCCAAGACAATGGGTCTCAGAGCCAGAGGATCTGTCAGTTCTTACTGGGCAAAGTGAAAACAAGTACATGGCCTTATAAGAAAACAGGCTCATGTCTAGGAGTCCAGGGGTTTGACCTATTAAGGGAGGACCTAGTTGGGCAGTATTGGGTATCTGCTGGCCTTAGAATAGCATCCTTCAGCCTGTCCTCACCCTTTGTGAGTGCTCTGGGCCCCCTATTATAAATGCACCTTTAACGCCTACCTGGAATAAGGGGCAGTGTGGGCCCAGGAGTGGCCTTCAGTCCTTTTTGTCTCTTTCAGGCTTACCAGGGCAGAGTGCAGAGCATCCTACAGGAGGTGGCAGCCAGGGAGAGCCAGCACAACAGGCAGCTGCTGGGGTGAGTCTCCTGAGGGTCTTGTGGGGGCTCAGGCTCAGCAAGAAGGAACAGAGCCAGACACTATAGATTCCTGCCTTGGGCCAAGCAGAGGATGGTTCTGAGTGTCTCTTATTGCTCAAATTGTGGTTCTGGCTTTTCCACAGCAATGCACTGTGTTTACTGCTTCATTCAGTATGTTTTAAACTCCTGCTATTGTCAGAGTAGGACCTTGAAAAGCAGACCTCTCCTGGATGCCTGCAAAATCTCTCAAGGCACCATTTCCTCTTCTGCTCTGGAGCCTGCAGTGATCCCCTTTCCTGTCAGTTCCCAAATGGTTCCTTCACAGTTGACTCTGAAGAGTCACCTCCCAGCCCTCTGAGACTATCTGCATTGCTCATCTTTGAAGGGCACTTATGGCCCACCCTCCATTCCTTCTTGGTTAAGCTCTGAACTCACTCTTTTCTGTTAGGCCTTTCTTATTCCCCTCTCTCTTTTCCTTCCTTTGTATATGTTCAGCACATGCTTTTCTAGGTGGCATGTGGGCTAAGGACCTTGTGAACTTTAAACATCTCCATTACTCTTCTGGGGTTCACACTAGGTAATCCTTCACTAACTCCACAGCATGTACACGCTGGATTTTAGTTGTCCTTCCCCATCTTCCCTATCTCTCTGAACTTATTATCCTGAGAATTGCCTATATTGTTATCACCTGGTTAGAGCTCCATATTCATTTTATCATTTAAACTTCTAAAGATGTGGTGTTGTGCACTAGGGTACTGGCTACTCACCTTATGTCTAGCACAGAACAGGTGCCTAGCATTTGTTTGTTGGATGTAGACATGAGCATAAATTTGGGTGTCAGTGAAGCAGATACTCAGAGGCATGGAGAATACTAACTCAAGTATGGGGAGAGAATGAGGAACAATTCACAGAGGCTTCCCATGTCCCTCCATACTGAGGTTCTGCCCTGGCCTGGCCATGTACTTGCAGGTGGGTGTTATGTCTTTGGAGAGAGAACACAGTGGCCCGTGTGGATGAAGCCAGAAAAATCCTGCAAGCAAGTGCACACTACAGAAAGACCGTGTGTTCCAAGGTGAGGTACAGGGAGGCAAGCTGGTTATCCAGGGGACTTAGTGACCATGTTTCAGCCAGGGTGTTGGGTAGGGACCGGTGCTAAAGATTAACACTGAGTAAGACACCCCCAAAACATATAACCTTCCTCTAGCACACAGACATACATCCATGTCTGCAGGTGTGTTTTTTTTTTTTTTTTTTTTAACTAAAAGTATGAATCAATGCCCATTACAGTAAAAACATGGCACATAGTAAGTGAACTAGTTCTTATCTGTGTTTTCCACACACATGGAAGTTTCCACTACGAGAAACTGTGGAAGCCAGTCTCCTGACCTGTCAGAAAAGGATGCTGGCTTCTGCCTATCATCCTTATAGGTCTTATGACCACAGAGGCTTTCTGGAAAACATGAGTATCCAGGGATTATAAGGTCCTTGATCATTTTCAGTGGGAAATGACTCCAAACCACACCTGTATCTTTGATCTGGAATGGGTATGGAAAAATATCATATGGTAGCGCTGGTCCCAAGCTCTGGGAATGGGGACATTGGCAGGACATGGCTATGGGAAGAAAACATGTTACAGAAAAGAGGGAGCTCAAACAAATGGAATCCCTGAGCCCCAGATGTTTTTTAGAATAAAGCAGATACAGGCCAGTCTTGGAACTGAAGCTTCTGTGAAAGAGAAGCAATTATATTTGGTCAAGGGCCAGTCTGTTCTCAGACTAAAGCCATCTAAACTCTAAAGCCATCCCCTGCTCTGGAAGGAGGAAAGGAGATCCAAGCTAAGATTCCAAGCTTGGAAGGGAGATGTTTTTGGTGGCTGCCTGACTTTTCAATGTATTTTGTTATTGTGATTTTGTATGTATCTCTAATAGGAAAGAGTGCATATACTGTATATGATCTGATTAACAAATAAATATAATTAAAGCTCATGTAATGTGTAACTACTTTATTTCTCTGTAGCGTGGTATAGTTTAAATCCTCTAGAAAAGTTCCAGCACCTCTGAGGGCCTGAGAGGGGCCTGAGGCTGTGTCCTGGGTCTGTATGGATGGTGTATGGATAGTGGGTGCTTCTTAGAAGTGTGTCAGAGCCAAACATCAACCATTTGGCTTCACCTCACCAGGAGCTACCATCATAGACCTCACGTGTCCTTAGAAGTCAGGACATACAGTGATCTATGTTCTTTGCCTGCCTGTAGATCCTGGTCCAGTGGCGGGAAGTAGTGTCAGTGCAAATATATTACCGACAACAGGAGGCAGATATCCTCAGAGAGGCCCGGAAGGTGCTAGATAAGGGTAAGTGGGGATCCTGGAAGCAAGAAGTATCAAAAGGAGTGTGAAAGATGCAGAACTGTCTTGGGTTCCATTTACTCCCTACAACTGGGAAGCTTCAACAACAAGAATGTATTCTTTCAGTGTTGGAGGCTAGAAATCAAGATGTCGGGAGGACTTACTCCCTTCAAAGGGTCTGGAGAGGATCCTTCCTTGAGTTTTCTAATTTCTGCTGGCTGCCAGCCATCCCTGGTGTTCATGTAGATACATCATTTCATTCTCATCCTCCATCTTCACTTGATGTTTTTTTCCTGTGTCTCTGGGTCTCATAAGGACACCAGGCATATTGATTTTTTTTTTTTTTTTTCTTCAGTGTTGGGGATTGAACACAGGGCCTTACATGTGCTGGGCAAGTGGTCTACCACTGAGCTTCATCCCCAGCACACATACTGGATTTAGGACCCACCCTGCTGTAGTGTGACATTACTTTATTAATTCATGACAATGAAGGACATGAATCTTTGAGGCGTGGGGGTGCTAGTCAATCCAGTATATTATATTATAAAATTCCCTTCCCAATGGATTCACAAGCTTGTGTAAAAATGGAAGGCCAAGGCTTGTGATCCATGAGGAAATTAAAAAATGAAGCTGGAATGGAAGAGTGGTGAATGTCAGGGAGTGTGTGTGTATGTGTATGTTACAGAGGATTGAACCCAGGGATTATATCACCAGCCCTGTTCGTTTAATATTTTCTTTTCTTTTTAAAAAAATATTTTTATTAGTTATCGATGGACCTTTATTTATTTATTTGTATGTGGTGCTGAGATGCAAACCCAGGGCCTCACACATGCTAGACAAGCGCTCTACCACTGAGCCCCAGCCCCAGCCCCTCATTTAATATTTTCTATTTGTAGATGGGCACAATACCTTTATTTTATTTATTTTTTATGTGGTCCTTAGGATCAAACCTGGTGCCTCGCAAATGCTGTACCACTGAGCCACAATCCTATCCCTGTTTATTTTTTTGAGACAGTCTTGCTCAGGCCGATTTTGAACTTGTGATCCTCCGCACTCAGCCTCCTGAGTGCCAGAATTACAGGTATGTGCCACTGAACCCAGCTAAGGGGGTGCAGGTTTTTTGTTTTGGGTACTGGGGATTTAAACGAGGGATACTTTGTCACTGAGCTACATCTCCAGCCTCCCACATCTTTCCTTTTTTTTTTAAAGAAAGAGTCTCACTATGCTGCTTAGGGTCTGACTAAATTGTTGAGGCTGGCCTCAAACTGTCTCAACCGTTGAGTTGCTAGTATTATAAGCCACCACACTGGCAGGGGGTGTGTTTTGATGGAAAAGACCCTCCTGAGTGCAGCTGCTCAAGTCAACCCCTGTGTTGGTAAGAGCCCTTGCTTTCTTATGTAGTTGGATCCTTGTATGTTCAAGAACTAGAGACTTGCTATGTCTCATTGAGCAGGAAATCCCACTCATGCTGTATAAATATCCTTGATAGTGCAGGATAGAAATCAATGCCTCTGTGCAGAAGATGTGTAGACACAGAAAAGACCTATGGGGACTTATCTTCTAACACAGTTGGGTCCATAGTGGAGAGGGAAGTCTGACACTCCAAATGGGAGAACCTGTAGTTAGAATAGATGAAAATACAGAAGTGAAAACAATCAGAAATGGTTTAAATTGGACTGTAGCAAAAATCAGCCAAGTTATTAATTTGACTTTAATAGAATTTGCTACAGGACAAAAGTTTATCCACTTTGGTTGGGTCCTGACTGATGTATGTTGAAGAATGCAAAGCCCACTTTTTAATTTTCATTTCTGTTTGTACACCCGATGCAGTTTGGGTCAGCTACTGTAGGTCAGGTATCCACTTCTGGCCATGCTGGAAAATTAGATGAGATAGGTTCCAGGTGCAGCCTGGAGCTACTTCTCTGCAGGACTTTCTTTAGAAAGGGGCGGTGGCACATAGCAGGCCCTGGGTTTACCATGTCCATTACAGATGGCACAAGGGATTTGGGAGGCTAAGCAACAAGCACTGCATGTAGTTCGTGCCAGTACACTTGATCTTAGCCAAGGCCAAGAAGTGATTGGTTGGTGCACCATAAACACTTGGGAATTAATTTCTTGGTTTAGATTAAGGTCTGAGTCTCATGCACATCTTTTCTGGATGCTGGGGAGGAGGGACTAAGGAGAAGACATAAGACACATTAAGTGGAGTCCTTATAAGGGCAGGCTTACCCAAGTGCAATGGTATGTGTCTATAGTCTCAGCTACTTGGGAGGTGGAAGCAAGATGATTGCTCAAGCTCAGGAGTTTGGGGCCAGCTTGGGAAACATAGCAAAATTCCATCTCTTAAAAAAAGAAGTGGTGCAGGCTAGGAGTCATAATCTGGCTCAGTGATCTCAGGCATGACCCTGGCTCTTTGTAAAATGGGGATATTGTACCTTCCTCCATGGTTATCACTTAAAGGGAATTCATTGAAATTATATGGATACATGGGCAAATAAAAGACATCCTCCCAAGATTATCAGTGCATAGTACAGTTGGCTTCCAACTTATGATGGCTTCCTTCCCTGCTTGCTGCAGTGGGTCCTGAAGGGCTAACCACCTATGTATCATCAGTGCCCCAGTGTCAACCCTTTTCTTGTTGTCTTGAAAAGAAACTTCTTCGGGGGCCCATGAAATTTTCACCAAAGGGAGAATCTGGTGACAAAAATAAAATGCAGGATGTGGCCCTTGCCCAGAGTGTAGGAAGTCAGGACATGCTGGCAGACCTATCTGGTCATGGCTCAGGATGACTTGAATGAACCTTGGTTTTATCTGGTGAAACGAGGCTGCCTCCTCCTCTAAGTTTGCACTCCAGCAGGAGGCTCCCTTATTCTTCAGACTAAGAGTCTTCTTCCAAGTACCTGATATTACCTTGTGTGTGACTCTGTGAGGTGAAGTATAATCTATGGCAGGTGTGCCCTTGCAAGGTGCAGTAAACAAGTCTGATTCCGGTGCTCAGAGTCACTGAAGGTAGTCATAATTATCCTTACAGAGTGACCATGGTGCACGTCGTAGTTTTACTCACAGACGGCTGGACATCCTGACTATCCCATATCACATTCTTTGGTCCCCAAACCTCCCCACTGCATTGTGACTTTAAAAAATCCTACAAACAGTCAAACTCTGGTTTGCATCTGCCCTAGGATATCTCCAAACCTGGTTTCAGAAATGGCGGGATTGCAGCCAGAGGGCAGCCCAGCAGAGAGCCCAGCTGGAGAGAGCAGCCCAGCATCACCGACGGCAGCTGCTGCTAAAGGGGATGGCGTGGTGGAAGGTGTACTATCTGGGGTGTGTCAGGAAAAAGGTGAGGCAGCAGCTGTCAAGTTTCCCCCATGTGGCAGGCAATGGGATGGCTGCCAGGCAGGACCACCTCTCAAGGAGGGACTCTGGACAAAACTCAAGGCAGCTGCCTGGGTGCTGGGTTATTTGGGATCCTGTGGGAATAAGACAGCAAGAGCCTGCCTGGGCATTTAGTGGTGGCTCAGGGTAGCTAGCCTTAGAATTGGATCTCCCTTGGGAGGAATATGGCTCAGGAGAGAAACCTTGGCTTGTCATCAATGAGGGCCCTACCAATTTATCTGGACATTCTCTGCCTATACAGGAGTCCTTTTGGATCACCTAGGAATCCTGGCAATGGGAGGACAGTTGCCTCGGGCCAGAACCCAGGGTGTGGGATACTTGACTCCATGTGTACTTGTTCTCTCCCCAGTTTTTGCAGATGCAGGGCGCCCAGCTCCTGGTGCAGAGACTCAGCAAGGCCTGCTTCTGCTGGTGGAGACAGCAGGTGGGAGGCAATACAATACCTCTTCCTGCATCCCTCTCAGTCCACATCTCTAATTGTCATATTAAACACGGGTGTAATATCCAAAAATTAATGTGAAAAGCATTGTTTCTTACTTGTTTTAGTTGTAGGTAGACACAATAACCTTTATTTTTCACTTACTTACTTATTTATTTTGTGGTGCTGAAGGTCAAACCCAGTGCCTCCCTCTACTATTCCTCCACAAGCTGGATGTGCTGCTGCCATTTTCCCCTCTGAGAGCCCTTCACTTTCCTTCTTCCCTAGAATCATTCATTGATCTACAGACATGAGTGTGTTGAGTGCCTCACAGTCAGGCCCAGGGTTGGGCTCTTCCTGGTGGAAGAATGGAAGCCTTGGTTACACAGTGATGAGCAAGGCAAAGTGAAAGCAGGGCCATGTGGTCAGGGTGGCCCCTTTGAATAACCCAGTTTTTCTGGACCATAGCTGGTGGCCAGGAGACAGGAACAGCAAAGTACAGCACGAGCCCTATGGTTCTGGTCCTTCTCCCTACAGGCAAAGGTAACTGGGGTTCTTCATATTGCCATTCCTGCCATGGGTTGGGGCAAGTTGCCTGGGTCATGGGAGAGCCCTAAGAGGGAGGCCTGGTCCTCACCTGTTGCCCTCCCTGAAGACTTGGGCTGCATGGCTGGGCTTTGTGCTGGAAAGGAGGAGGAAGAAGGTGCGGCTAGAGCGGGCAGTACAGGCCTACCACCAGCAGCTCCTCCAAGAGGGTGCCACACGGCTCCTGCGTTTCACAGCCAGCATGAAGGCCTCCCGGCAGCAGCTGCAAGCCCAGCAGCAGGTCCAGGTAGGTGTGGGGCTCCCTTCTTCTGAACAGTGGAGAGGGGACAGTAGAAACTGATGAGAAGCTGTGTTGCAGGCAGCTCACAGTCTTCACCGTGCAGTCTGCCACTGTGCTGAGCTCTGGAAACAGAAGGCCCTGGGCTCGGGCAAGGAGTCTCGGCCCCCTGTGCCCATCATAACCAGCAGGAGAGTGACTTTTGAGGGTTCCCCTCTTAATCACATTGCTGTTGGGGCTGGGGATGCCTTCCTGGAGACGAAGAGGCCGCCAATTCCTCAACCTCAGGGAGTCCTGGGCAGCCTACCGCTGGCTGTCAGGGAGCCCCACCTCCTGGAGCTGTGAGTGGCCTACCCATACCTCTTCCTTCTCATGTCTACCTTGGGCAAAAGCTGGGATGTACAGGAGGGAGGAAACTGGGCCCTGGGAGGGTAAGGGATGAGCCAGTAATGACCTTGTCGTAGCTGAGCTCCCCTCCCTTCCATCATGATCCCATCCCTCCCAGAGCATGGGAGAGAAAACAGAGAGGCTTCTAGACCCTTCTTTTTTCCCTCAATAAATGGGTGTCCCTTCCCCTGGTACCAGGCCTGCTAATCTCCCCACTTTTATAGTGGGGAAATTGGTTCCATCAGAAACCCCTTTTTGTGACTGGCACCTGCCCCTTGGCCATTTCCCTGGATGGTATCCCCAAACCCTATACCTACACTGCTCCTAAGGCAGTTGTCATCTCCCAGAGTGACCAGTGCTACCTAAGAGACTTGATCTTGAGTAAGTGGAGTGCACCTGGGCCTGGGCCCCCATCTCTGCTCTGCCTTCTTCTCTGCCCCACACTGACAGCCTCAGTGTCAGAGGCTATACCTCCTATGATGTGGAAGAACACCCATGACATCAGAATTCCTGCACAAGCCAAAAGAAGTGCAGGTGAAGCACGAAGCATGGGGATTCATAGAAAATACAGAATTTTATCAGGCCCAGGGTCACCACACATACTTACTGACCTCAGGCCAGAGCCTTGTCTTATGTAACCTTCAGTCTCCCCTGTAACACCGGAGAGGTTGGTTCCCCCTCCCCCCGAGACCTCAGACCCCTGGCAGCCCCCATTTGCCCAAGGTACAGACCCATGTTTCTTTCCAGCCATACTGCCCGCTTGGGGAGGAAGCAACCCCGACGCCCACACTTCTTGCTGGAGCCCATGCAGAGCCAAAGGTCTTGGGGGTGTGTCCCCCTCAGCGGGCAAGGGTACGTTATGTGGTTGTGGGCCACTCAAAGCAGCTACACCTTCATCTGGGGCCTGTGTTTTGGAGGTCCTATGTTAGGTAGCCCCCTCTCCTTCCTGATCTTCAGAGAAACCAAGAAAGATTCCATGGCCTTATCAGCTTCCTGCCTTCTCTCTGCTTAGGCCTGAGAAGCCTCAGGAACAGGGCCAAGATGGGGCCCAGCCTGCACACCCTTCCCTGACGAGGCCTTTCCTTCCTGGGGTCCTGCCTTGTGCCCCTTGCTCAAAGCTTCCCACTGTGGCAGGTCCCAGCCCAGAACAACTACTGCCTCTGCCTCCTTCCCCCTTCATGCCCTATCGGGTGGAAGCATTGACCAGGGTGAGTCCACCACCAGACCATCCTCCCATTCTTTGGTCTAGTCTTTGGTTCTCTTCCTGGTGCCCCTGTGCTATAGCTACAGCTGTATTCGTTGTTTTTGGAACACGCTGGTATGGAAGGACATGAGGAGGTTCCATTTATTTACCAAATGTTGGTACCTCTGTACTTCAGATCTAAGGAATACAGCAGCCAATATCCTGCCAAGGTCCCTATCCTTCAGAAGCTTCTGTTCTCACAACAGGACAACCAAAAGAATCTTGTGTGCAGACCCATAGAGTGACTACAGATCCTATGGGTCAGGCTGGTCATACTGGAAAGTTTGGAATTTGGGAAGAGGAAGAAGTTTTTTTAACCTGGGTTCCTTTTGGTGCTATGTATTTGGGCTACTGGGAGCTATGTGATCCAGGTTGCAATGGCCTGGATGCTGAGGCCAAACACTGTGGGGATGAAAATGTGGGTCTAGACAGGACCTGCTTTGGTGGATGTGAGAAGGGAGGGGAGGAAGGACTTCACATGATATAGGTTTCTGGCCTAAGTAACTAGAGGAGGGATGAGTTCTAAAAGAAGAAAAATAGGATGGGGCTTGGTTTCAGGTGAAGCACCAAAAGTCTCTTTTTACCCTGTCAAATTTGAGAGAAAGCAAGATTGTCTGGCCTTCAGGAAAGAGGTCAGGGACTGAAATCTAGATTGGAAGTCCTCAGCAGAGGTTGAAGGTGAACCCCTGGGAACCACTGAGAGAGCATAGAGTGGGGCAGAAGGCTTACGTAGAGAACCTTGACACAAGTAGCAAGGGCTGAGAGCACCAGAGGGCATAGTAGAAGTGACAGTCTCAGGGTCAGGCCACCCAAAAAGCTGGTGCCCAAAAGGTGCAGGGTGGGGATAGAGCCACTTCTTGTGTGTCACAACCCTGTGGTGTGTCACAACCCCGTGGCTGGGGTGGGGGCGGTCCAGAGGGTGGTCTTCCATGACTGGCAATGATAGAAGGTGCACATCTACTCTTCTACTCTTCATGGGAGAGAGTAGAGGCAGGTGTGGGTGAAACAGGGAGAATAATTGCCTGTGACCACTGTTACTGAAATCCAAGTTTAGCAAGGTCAGAAGTCCAGAGCAAGGTGGGGATAGAAGGCCAAGCCAGGCTTGAAAAGTCTGCTGCTGATAGTGCTAAGAAGCTTCTCATGCAGGGGGTGACACTGTAAAGGTGTGGAGGTTGACCCATTATGTCAGGTCCAGCAGGCAGGGAAAGGGACAGGGCCTAGTCACCCTGACTCCTGTGGGGTAGAGTGGGCAGCAGGTAGTGAGACAGGGAGAAGAGGATTTACTGTCAGCATCCTCCTTTCCTTTACAGGTGTTAAAACAGCCTACCAACACTGGGCTTAAGCCCCAGGGTCCCCCATCTCTGGCCAGTGGCCCTGATTCCCATCTGCTCCTGCCTGGGGACTTCACAGGCATCAAGGCTGGGCCTGGGCTTAGTTCTGGAAGTGCAGGTGAGTACCAGGGGCCTGCCAGGGCTGTGGGCACTCACCTTGGAGTGGCCACCCGTCCTGGTCCCAGAGAGAAGATGGAAAGCTCATTCTGTTGTCACAGGCCACAACAACCTTGAGACTGAACTGGAGGGGATCCAGCAGCAATTACAGCACTACCAGAACACCAAACAGAACCTGTGGTGAGGCCTGGGGGATGCACCCTTGGACTTGTCCTTAAGAAAAGGTGTGCCCTGGGAAGGCAGAAGGTTCCATTTCCTGCCAGCCAGCTGCCAGGACCCACAGTGTGTGGTAGGGGCCAAACCAGTGTGTGTTACCAGGAACGTGTCTCACTGTAGCACATTTCCCCCAATTAGTCCTGCTTGGGAAAACCCAAGATGGCCTTACTATGGGACACAGGTCCTGGTTGGGTTCTGGCTTTCTTCTCTAGTGGTTGTGATTGTAAAGCTGATAAGGTATCAGAGGACGGATAGGCCTGGGTCTCATCTGCACATAGTGGTTTGGGGACTGTCAATATGCAGCAGTTTAAGAAATGTGAGGAAAACAGACTGGTCCCCTTGTTCATCTCATCACTGGGAAAGAGGAATAGGAAGAGTTGCTGTTTGCTATGGAAGGTCATGGAAGGCTGGGAGAGAAAAAAAGTGTTGGCCTCCCAAGCCAGGGCCTGCAGCTCAGAGAAGGGAGCCTTTCCAGAAGTTTCTCCCTCCAACCCATCCTCACATCAGAAGACTGCCGAGAACCCAAACTCAAGCCAAGAGTGGTGGTGCACTCTTGTAATCCCAGCTATTTGGGAGGCTGAGGCAGGAGGGTTACAAGTTTGAGGCCAGCGTTGGTGTCACACCAATAGTGAGACCCCGTCTCCAAAAAAAAAAAAAAAAAAGGTAGCTCAGTTGGTAGAGTACCCCTGGGTTCAATCTCCAGAACCCAAGAGAAAAAAGATCCAAGCAGGCAGGGTGTCCCCATCAGGTCCTGCCAGCGACAAGCAAGTAGCCTGCGTAGGTGGCTGGAGCTGAGCCAGGAAGAGCCCAGGCCTGAGGACCAGGATGAAGAGCAACGAGTGCAGAAAGAACTAGAAGAGGTGAGACCCTAGACCAGCTCCAGGGACAGTCCCCCAGACTGTGCTCCCTCTCAGCTGGGCCTCTTTCTCCCTACCCCCAGATAGAACTACAGATCCAGCAGCTGGCCAAGGAGCTCCAGGCCCAGCGCCAACACATCAGTACCTGCGTTGAGCGCATCCAGGCCCTGCGGCAGGCTCTGTGCTAGTGGGCTCACCCCAGGAAGACAGGAGCCCTGCTGCAGGGGAGGCCTCAAGCCACCTCCAGGAACAATGCAAAGCTACAATGAGTTTTAAGCTTTTTATTTCAAAATGTCTTGCAATTAAATGAATTACTGTTCAGAAGTCTCCCACTTTTCATACAAAAATACTGTGCTACTGATACAGTTGAAAAAATTCAATGACTTCCCCTGGAGGAGAAATTCACAGGATCAACAGGTAACCTGACTGTCCCCACCACTGCTCAAGGCCTACATACCTGTCACCTGGGACAGGTTTTCTAGTACTGACCCACCATACACCTTTAGCCTCCAACACAGTCCTTGGAACAACAGCAATTTCCCATACTTCATGTAGAGCTGTATCTGGAAACAGCGATGCCAGCTCAAACTAGGCTTCTACCCCTCCTGCCTGCCCCATTCAGCCTAGCCACCAGGTGGGACAGTAATTGGCCTTGCCTGCTGCAAGGAAGCTCTGGAAGGTCACTCCTCAGGGCCTAGAAAGGTCCGTGTCATAGTTACCATCCTCAGAAGATCCCGGCAAGAGTCCAGAGCAATGCAGTCAAGCCCCAAATGCAAAGAAAGATTTTGCTTTTCCATCAAGCAGGGTGAGGCAAGTTTGGGAACAGAAAATAGTTGTCATGAAGTCTGTGTGGCCTGCTCTGGGAGGGAGGGTCCACAATCCATGCCAAAGAGGCAGTTCATCCTGTGCACTATGGGAGGTAAAGGGACAAGAGGGACAAGACCAGAAAAAGCCAAAGGGTCCAACAAAACTCTCCAGTTATGGGGAGGAATGGCTAGAGGGCATGTTCGCACTTAGCATCGCCTAACAATATCCAAGACCAACCAGGAGAGAAGAGTCTCCAGTTTATACAACATTTAAAAAAGATCCAAATGTGATTGTGAGGTTATCCACACCTATACTTTTTCTCTCTGTAGGGTAGGTCACAGGCATGACGGGTTTTGGCTGCCTCGTGAGGATTCAGAATCTCTTGTCTGCACCTCTGGGACAGGCAGTAGCAAATCATTCAGGTTCTACTGGATCGACCTTCCCACACACACCTGAGGTGATTCCCTTGCCTAGACACCCCTGGAGGCTTCTATAAAAGACCCTTAGTTCCCTTAGATGCATTGGCAGTTGTAGGCAGAAGGAAGACCTAGAGGGAGCCCAAAGCCTCCCCAAAGCGGATCTTCTGCCCTGCTTTCAGCCTGAAATTGAAGTCCTTGGGGGCCTCGAAGATGAGCACAATGGTGGAGCCCAAGTTGAATTCGCCCAGATGCTCACCCTTGCGCATGGGGACTCCCTCCTTGTTGGTGTGCGTCACAAAGCTGAAGTCGTTGTAGGACCCCTTGCTGTACCTTGGGCTGTTTGTGTGCAGGTCCTGGGGAGGAGTAATGGGGCAGGGATTGAAGGGGGCCTAGAAGCAAGGGGTACCACTCCTGCCTGTGTTTGGAATCCTGTTGCTCATTTTCACCACCATCCAGCCCAGCTCAAGAAGGGTGATGGGGACAATATCTCGGGGTTGGGGAGCTTAGTCCAACCAGATCACACCAAAGTCCTTGCACCTGCTATGAACTGTGGCTAAGAGGGACATGGAGAAATCAGATCTGACTTTTCTCCCAGCTGGAATGGTACAAGGTCAGCAGCCAGTGGTGGGGAGTCGGGCACACCCAAAAAGGCAAGCCCTGGGCAGGTGGGCACCAGATTCTTTCTTCATTCAGGCCAGCTCTGCCTACATGCTCAACCCTCAGTTGGCATGACTCATTCCTGTTCCTTCCTCACACTTCAACCATGGTTCCCAGTAAAAGTAAAGGGCCAGGCAGAAAGGTTAATTTCCTCTCTCCTCCCCAGCCACTTCCAGAGGAATGAGTGGCAGCAAAGTGGGTGGGAGGGAAGGAGAGAAGGAGGTCTTAACTGATAGGGATGCCCCTCAGAGTGGATGCTCAGCATAGCCAGGCCTGGTTCTAGCTCTCCTACAAGCAAGGCCCTCCTAAAATTTACAGGCCCAGTGGATCTGGCTGGACAGCAGATGGAGCAAGTGAATTCAAGAAGTCCAGCCTGTGGACTTTGGCATGGCCTGGACTCTGCTTACCCTGTCAAAGTAGATGCGAATGGAGCCCACGTTGGTGGCCCCCACAGCTGTCAGCGAGAAGAAGCCATGTTTCCAGTCTCCTGTCAAAACTACCCGTTCGTTATGGCAGAAGAGCTCTTTGATCCAGCGAGCCATGCCAGGGTTCACTGACATCAGGGAGCCTGTGGGGGTAGGGAACATGATAGTCCTTCCCCAGAGCCTGGTATATCTACCCCAGGATAGCCTGAGACACAAAGGGACTAATGGCCTGTTGCCCTGATGTCATTCCAAATGCAGACCAGTTTTCCAAAGTCCCCTGCCCATACCCAGCCAACCTTAAGTGTTTAACCCCTGGTCTAGATAACCCCAGCCTGGAGCCTAGTCCCCTAACATTAAGAAAGTGAGGACCTCAGCATGAAGCCCACAGAGGCAGCTCCAACCCAAAGGCCAGTCCTGTGTCTACCTGGGAAGTGGCGCCGATGGGAGACAGTCCAGTCAGTGGGTGAGTGGAAGCAGTGGTAGTCCCCAGGGGCCAGGTATATGACACAGTGGTAGAGTTCATTCCCTTCCCGGGTAACCAGCTGGTTCCTGAAGGAGTCACATGAAGAGGCTGTGGGGGTAGGGCAGAAAAGAGGGTCAGGCTCTAATACCAGCTCCAGGTGCCACCCAGCTCATGAGAATCCAGCACAGCCTATGTGCAGCCTGGACATGGACTCCAAGAGCCTCAATGCTTTGGTCAGAGGGATTCCTGATCCAATGTGCCAGCATGCCCACCCCACAGTCTCCCAAGCCTTTCCTTATTCCCTGTCCCACAGCCTTTCCTTAGCCTCTGGTGTCTGCCCCAGCCCCAACAGTGCAGTAACCCACCTGGTGGGAAAGGCAGGTCTTCCATGTAGGTGCGAGGGCCCAGGAATGACTCCAAGGAATAAGTGACCCCCTTCACCTGCTCCACCTCACAGTTCTTCACCTGCCCGAAGTTGAGGATCTTCCCATCCGATGGGCTGATCTGGAGGGACCAGGAGAGGTTTGCTGCTGGAAAGGGAGAGTTCTCCCCCTAGTTGACACCCACCTCATCTTGTGTCAAACACCCATAGCTCCACCCTCTGGATATGCAGGACAAATAAACTTTATACGGCAGGTGGGACCGAGTCTGGGAAAGCCACACATAGGCCACAGCCAGTGGGGGCTGCTGAACCTGGTTTCCATAGATATAGATCCCATTTCCTAAAGGAGGAAGAGGAGGTATGAGTTAAACCTCACCACACTGTGCAGCCCAGAGACAGGCCGGGCCTGTGGCTTCAGCTTGCGCCGGAAGAATTCGCTGAGGTTGCGGTAGTGGTGCAAGTCCTCCACAGCGGCCTCCTTCATGTTCACCCCGAAGGTCCAGATGTACAGGCTATAGACAGGCCTGCGCAGCCAGTGCGGCAGCTCCACCTGGTTGAGGCGACCCCAGGCCCGTGACAGCAAACGTGTTGGCACTGATTTGTACAGGGCCACCTGCAGGCCACAGGGCAGGGGGCTGAGTTGACCATACTCCAAAAAGCCCAAGTACTGTCATCATCCCCCAACCACAGGAGAGAACTTGAACCAACAGAGGCTATCTAGGGAGGACTAGTTGCCTGGGGCTGATTGTTATGATGTGGCTGTGTCACTAGGAACCAGACTGCACTTGTCAAATATTCTCACAGACTGAAGACAGGATGTACAGAGCTCAGGTCACTTTAATCACTTTGCACAGGTCAAAGAGTAACTGTCTTAGACCCAGAAAAGTAGACTGGTCCACATAGTCTCACTTCTTAAAAGTGAGAGGTGGTGCCAGGAGTGGATGGCTCATGCCTATAATCCCAGTAACTCTGGATGCTGAGGCAGGAGGGTCCTAAGTTTGAGGCCAGCTTCAGCAACTTAAGAGAGGCCCTAAACAACTTCGATCCAATCTCAAAATAAAAAGGGCTGGTAGGGACGTGGCTCAGCAGTTAAGCACCCTTAGGTTCAATCTCCAGTACCCCACCCCCCAAAAACAGGAAAAGAAGAAAAAATGGGAGATAGGAATCCTGGTAATAGTCTGGAGAAGACTGGCAGGAGGCAACAGGCATTTGACTTTGGCTGGGGTCATTGCCTACACTACAGACCACTTGAGAAAGGAGTAAAAGGTTCCCAGAAGCACAGACAGATTTATAGCCCAAAGTATATATCCTCTTTCTTAAAAGGAAAAGAGGACATTTTCAGATGCATGTACTGTATCAATGTCATAGTGTCCTGAGATGCCCTGCAGGCCTAGCCAGCACTCAAGATGGCCTGTCCTGCTGGGCTCCACTGGGCCTGACGGCAGACCTTACATCAGAAGCATTCTATGCCTAAGCCAGTCCACAGAGCTGCCTACCTGTGGTCTCCAAGGAGGCAGAGGAGAATCACTTTTTGGAGCCAGTCCCACACACTGGGGCCCCAGAGCCCTCCTGCAGGGCCACTAAACCTAAGGGGCCACTGCCCCAGGGGAAACTGCTTCTGACTGGTGCTACTGCTTATCTGGATGCAACCAGGCAGCAACTTCCTAAGGTGTAAAAACTTTTAATACCTTTATGAAGTAGTGAATTAGTAGCTCCCTGAGCATTATTCTTTCCCCTTCCAACTGATGCCTAGCCACCTGGAGTGGCTAGGTTGTAATGGTTGTAATGCCTGGCCCTGGGTTGCTGTAATGCCAGGCTATTCTCAGGAACAGGTTGGAGTCTGGTCTAATGTCCAGTGTACTGCACCACCCTCAAATTTTCATGATGCCCACCCCCAAGTTATCAATGGCCCAGGAACAGGGACTCCTCCTTGGGGCTGGTCTGCCAGGAAGCAAGAGAGCCCTCCAGGTACCCATTAAAGAGTCCTGTGCAGGGCAGGCACTTGCACAGCCTTCTAGTTTCTCAAGTGTGTCCTCCCACTAATGGGCCCAAACAGGCTCCAGCCTTCCTGAACTACCCTCTGATATCCAGAAATTTATCTGGATTCTTCTTAAAAACTGCTTATAAGCTTGAAAGTCAGAGACGCTAATTTCTGACTGCCCAGTCTAAGTTCCTTCCAGAACCAGAGCTCCCCAATAGCACCAGTGAGGCAAGCAAGGATAGCAGGCAGTGGACAGTGAGTGTTCAGTCACTTTACTACAGTACACATGGCCACTGGTTAACCTGGCCTTCTCAAAAGTTGCCTTTGTCTTCCCTACGAAATTTCCCATACTATACCCCGAAAGGGTGCAGCCATGCCTCTACTTCTGACAACTGGTCCCCTTGTTTTCCCCTGTACCCCAACCTCAGGCCTGCCCAGGGGTAGGGGTTGGGCCACAGAGGCCTGTGCACACTTACCCTGCTCACAGGCTTCCATCCCACCCGGCTGAGTGGCCTGAGAGCACCAAAGGGCAGGAGGTAGTAGAGAACAGTCAAGGGCCAGGAGCGCAGTTTCAGGGCAGGTCTGGACATGCAGCTCAGCTGGCCTAGCCTCCTTCGCAGGGCCAGCTGGGGGAAGTGCAACCTGCAGGGCACATGTCCATGCAGAGTCAGAAGCTGGGGTCTCAGAGGGACCCAGGAATGACCCCCTCCCTTGATCACTGCCTCTCCATGTAGCACCAGAGTCCAATAAGCACTGCAGTATCCCCTTGGGGACCTGGATACCACTATATAACAGACATATTTCCCAGTCTTTCCCACCTGACAGCTAGCTGAGGACTAGGATTGGGAAGCTATAGGATGCAGGAGGGTTAGACCCAATTCCTGGGTATCTGAGAAGACTGAGTATCTGAAATTGGAAATGGCTCCAGAAAGAACCTTTGGGGCCAAAATGGGGAAGGGAGGTACAAGGCCTGCCTCATATTTGCCAGCTTCCCATGGCCAATAAGCATGGGACTCAGGCACAGCTCTGCCCACACAAGGGCCAGAAGGACAGAGTTAATCAGCATAGAAGTGCATAGTGCTTTGACCTGGTCAGCTAGGTGACCGTTCATGAGTCTTTTGCTCATTACAGGACCTGGGAAAAATCTCTTCATGGCTCCAGGCCTCTTGATTCCTTATCTGGTAAATTAAAAGGACTGGGCCAGCCAAGATCTAAAGTTGTGGCTCCATCAGCCTGCATAGTCTTTCTCCAGCAGGTTAGGTTCTCCAAAACCCATATACAGCTTTATAGGGAGAACCTCACCCCAAGCTCTCAAGCCACCTTCCTACTAGAGCCACACACAAGATACAGGTTCCTCCTTTCAGCAAATCTGAGCTGGTACATACACACTCCCCAGTGTACCACCAGCACAAATTTGGCACAGGCTCAGCTTTGCAGGAGTTGCAGTGGCTGGAATGGGCTCTTCCACCAGAACCCTGATCTCCTTAGTTGCAACAAAGTCCCTTTGTCACATACCTAGGCCCCAGAAAATACTTCTGAGGCTGCAGTGTAGCTATCAGGAGACCACACTGCTACCCACTCAAAATAATCCCAGGCCTTGGTTTCCTCATCTGCAAAAGGACTGCATTCAATAGACAATCTAAGGTTGCCATCTCTGACTGTGTACTCTCCAAGAGAAGCTGCATTCTCTGTCACCCAGGTGCTAAGCAAACCAAGAACAAAGAGGTGTCTCAGCTGAGAGTAAGAGCAGGACAAATGGAGACCTAAGCCAAGGGGAAGGCCCCTTAGTTCAATCAGAGATGATAGAAGGCAGGGCTCCAGTCTCTGCAGGCAACTGTGTCCCCACAGCTCACCTGATGCCCTGCTTTCTTTTTCTCTCCCATTCCACTGTGGACAGTTTTTTCCATTATGCTTTTTAAAAGTCTAGGGAGGTGGAAGGGGCCAAGCAAAGACAAACAAATCACTGCTCTCCCACAGGGTTCCCCCGCCCTGCTCACTGCAGAAGAGCAGAGACCAATCCTGGAAGAGCTACAGGAAAGCCCCTTCTCTCAGGCATCTCTGAATAAAGACCAAGACACTAGTTCCAAAGCCAGGTGACTGATCCCC
>NW_025999898.1:1848402-1911051 GCF_001458135.2 Marmota marmota marmota
CCCCCCACCTCTGAGCTCTCCTTGCAACCCTAACCGCAGGTACCTGAAGCGAGCTCTCTTACTCAGTGCACTCAGGCCCCCCTCGCTGGGTCCCTCCAGCTGTGGGGGCTGGCCCCGGGGCCCCCTGCTGCCACCTCCACTTCGGGGCCGTTGGACATGAACTCTGACCTTCCGGAGGTTGTGGCGGGGAACAGTGGGGTTAGGACGCGTTGGACAGCATCTCACCATTTCGCTGCTGCTCGGAGCTCTGGTCCTCGCCGCGCCTCTGACTGACACATCGTGGGCAGGCACAGGGAGGGCGGTGCAAGGCTCTCTGCGCTCGCTCGTTCGTTCACTCGCCTTTGTTTTTCCTCCTTCCTCCCCTTCCCCCCACGCCAGAGAATCTCCTGCGCTGTCACTGCTCCAGGGGCACTGGTGGCTGGTGGTGTAGCTTCCCCACTTGGTTCAGTCTCAGTGGCTCACAGAGCACAGGTTAGAGGGTCAGAGCTATTGCAAACAGACAAGCACTTGTCACACCTGCTCAGGCTTCTGCCCAGAGCAGAAGCCCCTGCACTCAGCCCACTCAGTCCCACAGGGTATGGCCACCTGTCTGGTCCCTCCTGCCTTGGGCTAAGCCAGTCTGCCCAGCTCACCCACTCCCTTAGCTCTGCCAGGAGGGCAGCATGTATGCAAGGCCCTGGGGCTTCATGCTCCAGCGAACCATGGCAGACAGGGTCCGGAGACTGCCAGGGCTTCTAGGCCCCAAGAGCACAGGTGGGAATCTAAGCCCTGAGCTCAAGGCAGAGTCTCCTCCCTCACCAGGACCTGACCCATTTTTGATTCAGGTTACAAAGTAGCGTCTGAGGAGCAAGAGGATCAGGCAAGCAGACAAAGCACCATGGTAACAACCTAAGCGTGAGTCTGCTCTGGCTATCTCCTCACCCCTCTTGGTCTCAGAGCCCCCATACCTGACTGTGACCCTATCCAAGCCTCCTCAAAAACTGTGTACCTGGGTGGGCTTCAGGGAAAACCAACCTGGGGCTGGAAAGTGGCCAGGACTGAAGCCCATACCACTCTGCTTTTTCCATCTTTGCTTCAGAAAAGCACTTTGGCCAGGCCCCTCCCTGACTATCTGCAGGACACACCTCACCTGAGAAAACCCTTCCCACTACACAGATAACAGGACTAGAAGAACAAACATTCCACAGCTGTTGCCATCTCAGCTCAGGGCAATCAAGGTGCTCAAAGTCCCAGGGAGGTAGTCCGAGGTGGGCTGACATGGGCTGACATGGGCTGACTGGGAGCCCACATCTTTTCAGCTCCAGTCTCAACCACAGCCCTGGAAGGAAACAGGCTCCTGTCACCATCTTTGAATGGAAGAATGCAGGCCTCAAGAGCGCCTGCCTAAAGCAGAGAATAGACCCAAGCAAGGGCCAGCTGGCATGGCCAACACACTGTAACAAAGATGAAAGGCCCCAACTCAGATGTCACTCTATCCACACAAGGATGAACATGTGCTGCCCTAACAAACCCACCTCAGCCAGACACATAAAAATTCCATCCCTGACACCTGCCCACAAAAGCCACAGAATCCTCTGATATGCTAGTGTCCTCTGGGAGGTGGGACAACAAGGCAACTAAGGTCTAGACATAGAATGGGTTTCTCCTCCTGATAAAACAAATGGTGAGGCCTGGTCCAATCTCACCCCCTCTCCAAAGGTGCCTTTCTCCCCCAGACCCACTCTTGAGTGGGAAGGACAGCTTACTGTAGGCTGGGCCAGGCCTCACCCAGCAAACAGTGTACCTGAGCCTCCTCCTTGGAGAGATGCTAGCACCAGATCAACACAAACCTGGGAGCCCCATCCTGTCCTAAGCACCAGGCCCAGGGTTCCATGGACACCCTGTTTCTGCCTCAGGCTCATGTGAGCCTCCCAATAACATTCCCATCCACAATGGTAAAGTCACTTCAACTATTCTGCCATGGAACTGGGCACACAAGTATCCTCCCTGGCCCACAGGCTTCAAACTGGACAGGGAAACAGGCCCAAGGAGAGGATGGGCAGTTGGCATGAGACTTGACAGAGGTGGCTCTTTCCCTGCTCTATAAAGTACAGACTAGGAGCAGAGGAGCTAAGCACACCCAGGATTCATGGGGAGGCAAGTGTGATCTTGTGGGATGGGAGAAAAGGAGAAGACCCAGAAGTCTCAGCCTCCTGCCAAGTTTTCCCTCACTGACCTACCATATGGTATCCTAACCATGACAGCACAGAATGTGTCAGAAAGGCACAAGCATGAAAATTAAACCTGGTCAAAGTCCACAGGTTCTGACTCCTGTGGGAACCTTCCATTTCATTCTCTACAGCTCTGGAGGACCAGTCAGGCCTCCCTTCCAGGATGCTTTAGACTGGAGACCTACAAAGCCCGGAGTCTGGTCAGGCTGGATGGCACACTGAAATGGGGCAGGCCCAGGTTCCTCTTGCTACAGAGGAGGAAGCTCAAGGAGAACAGCATGAGGAGAGACATTCTTCCCTGTAGGGACTCTAAAAGCCTTAGAATCCAGACACCAAATCTGCACTGGCCCACCACCAGGGAAGGGACAGGCAGAAGGTCCTTATCTTTATCACTATTCTACTTCTTCTTCTAAAATGGTACACTGAGACCAGGGTATTAGAGTTCCTTCATCTGAAAGTTCCCAAAGGGAGCAGAATAAACTTATTTTTCCCCCAACAAACAGGCACTGTCTGTCCAGATTATTACTGCCTTCCCACCTCCCAAAGCAGAGCTACTTTTTGGCCAGCAGTGTTTCCAGCTCCCCATTTAAGAGTCCCACTTGTCCTCTACCTGGAACAACCCTTGGGCCCCAAGCCCGAGATTTCACCCTCCCTGGCCCCTGAGTGCTCAGACCCTAGATGAGGAACTGCGCAAGGAGGGAGCCCTGAGATAGGGAAGTGCTGACACCTTCCCTCCCTTTTGAGAGTCAAGCACTTTTCTGTGGAGGCGAGTTTCTGACTGTGATGAGTGGAACTTTAAAGGTATTACATGGCCTAAAGGCCAGTCACCTAGAATGTGAGAACTCAGAGGGCTTTGTGGTAGGCCACAATCTGGTCACTGTAATCCTGCCTGCCCCCTGCCCCCAAATTCACCCCAAGAGCTGCAGAAAGCAGGACAAGTCACAAGTGCTCTCTGGGTCTCAGTTTCTTCATCTCAGAAATGGGAAGAAAAGTATCTTTCACCTACTTCCCTTGAGACTCACAGCACAGCTGCAACCATGGACTAGAACAACTGCTCAGAAGCCCTCACTCCTACCCTTGTTCCCGGGCTTCTTGATAGTTGACTATAGCTCCAGAAAGGCAAATCTGCACTCTAGGAGGTCAAACGTTGATAAAGGGCAAGCAGGGGCTTAGAGCAGTTCAGAAAGGGAAGCCCAAATGGGATAGGAAGCATGATTAATGCAACCATGTGGGAGTAGGTGGAGGACATACTATCCTGAGGGCATATACCTGAGCAGCACTGCCATATCTCTATCACCTCACTGCCTCCCCACTCCCCGGTGGAATGGAACATTCCAACCGAAGCTGGCTGAATGGCTTAGGCCAGTTATCAGTTACTGTGGGCATGGATGGGAAAGTATAGGCATTATGTGGAACTGTGCACATGTGTGAGACTGGGTGATTTAGGTGTGCACAGCTGTTCCTGACCTGGTTAGCTCAGACCTTGGTGGATTCCAATTTGAAGCCTGGGTTGGAAGGGTAGGCAGTGAGGGGAATGGGAATGCCAGTCAACCACCCTCCCAAAGCTCTCCCTGACCACACGGGGCTTTGCAGCTTCAGCCTTCTGGCCAGAGACATCCTGAGAATTGGCTCCTGCTCCCTGGTGGAAATCTCCCTGGGGCTAGGGTCATTCCTTCCTAAAGCCTCAGGACAAACCTCCAATGCTCCAAATGACCTATCTACCATATATCTACCCATCTACTTTCTGTACACTCCCTTACTCTGGAGGCCTGGTACCACTTCTTCCCCAGTTCATCTGGCAGTTGTGTCCAGTGAGGTAGCCACGCCCTCCTCCCTCACATTTCAGGGCTAGATGTGGACAGAACTTCACAAGCATAGGGGATGGGAAAATGTATTCTCCCTGGACAAAAGGGTGAGACATTTTGGAAAGCCAAGGGCAAGAGAAGAGGGAGCAAACAGAAGGGCCCAGAGGCACCTGTTATAAGAGTCAGTGGCCCAGGGGGATCAAGGAAGGGGAAGGAGTAGAAGTGGGATCTTCTTTAATTTCCCAAAGAAAAGAAACGCCTATGGAACCTGTAAGGAAAAAGGCTCTGGAAAAAGGCAGCACAACATCCTCTCTTTAGCCCTTGGATGGTGACACAGTGACAAGTTTCAACACCTATGGGCCTTTCTGAGGAACAGGGCAGCTTCCCTCTTCCTCAGGTACCCAGTGCCCCAGCCCTAGGAGGCAGAACTGAGGAAATATGCTAGGGCGCTAGGCACTGGAAAACAGATCCCAGCATTTCCCTTACTACCCACCCTGCAGCTACAGGCAGGAGATAACACAGGATGTGGAGGAAGTGAGCTCATGCAGCCTGGGCCCCGTGACCTGCCTGGGGGACAGGAAAGGCCACAACTTGATCAAGACTATCTGGACGGGGTCCTCAGGCCTACGGGGCCCCATCTTTCACAGCAACTAGAGCCAACTGGCAGCCCCGAAAGTGTTAGAAGGGCACTCCCACCGGGTAGGAAGCAGTCATCAGAGTTAGTGAGGACAGGGTAGGAAAATTCCCTGAGAAACTGCTCACTGCTGCCAGTCACTTATGGCTTCCAGGGCTAGTCACCTGCAGTCACCTGTAGCTCCTGTGGGCACACTGGCAGGTGGGTACTGCTCCGGCATCCAGGCTCTGGCCTCTGACTGGCTCCAGCTCCACTCAGAAGCCTCACGGCGGGCGGGGCTCAAGTTCCAGCCACTTGGGCTGCCAGGGGGCGGGCACAAGAGGAGTGACACCAGATACTGTTAAAGCGTCACTCCCTCCAAGTTTCAGCCAGGGCCCAGGGAGTTCTATGGGCCCCTTTAAGAGGAGGAGCTGCAACCTGGGGAGAAGGGGAAGAGGCGGGCAGGAGGCACAGCCCTGCTGGATCTGGTCAGTCATTGTCTAGTCAGTCATCGCTCCCTCTCAGCGTTGGCCTAAGAGGGTGGGACTGGGAATGGTGGCCCCAGAGGATAACTCCTAGCCCCAGAAGACTCTGTCCTAAGCCTATGGTTGGCCTCCTAACTTGCTGCTTCCCTTACCACTTATCTCACAACCTCGCTAAGCAGAGGTTCTACATACTGACCTCATGGAGGATCAGCTTTTTCACTTGACTGACCAGAAAGCCACTTCCAGCCACCCTTTCTAACCCTGGAAGTTCCGCAGAAAATGTAAAAGTCCATTTCTTCCAATTTGGATTCCAATTTGAAGCCTGGGTACATCTGATCCTGAAGATCCACAGCTGTCTCTACTTCTCCCCTAGTCCTTCAGGCCTGCACACCCCTGCTGGACAAAACACCCAGATCCAAAAAGGGATGGTGATGTCTGAGAAAGGTCCGCCCACTGGCAGCTCAGAAGACCCACAGGACTTTTCCCTGGTGGGATGTATATCTGTGGGATGTTGTTCATCTACCCCAATGGATCTGAGGACCCTAGTGTGCAGAGCACAGTGTCAGCAGGCCAACTACCCCCATATCCACAGGACAACCCAGCATGAACTTAGCTGACACAAGATGGAATGAACCAGCTTAAAATTTTTTAGGGGATGGGAAAGTCTGTGGGGATCACCATTCAACCACACTAGTCTCATTTGTGTCTGTGCAGCTATCTCAATAATGGCTAGATGGCCTGACGGGACTCAGTATTTTCACTGTGGGCTACAACGCCAGCCCCTTTTGACCACTGAGAATTTCATTTCTAAAACAACTAAGGTGCACAACAAGATGAGAACACCTACAGGGTTTGTGGAGAGACGGGATGGATGGGACAAGGGTGCCTGGAACAGGACACAATGACAGTGTACAGACATAGCTCCACCTATCTGTCCTCCTCACCTAGATTCAACCTGACCAAGTGCTGCATAAGCTACAGACCTGGGCTACAGCAGAAGTGGGAAAGACACACAGGGGGTCAAACTCAGAAGGACCTCCTTAACATTCTGCATCTACAAAGCACCAATAGGAATTGGGAGGCAGGGTGAGCATAACACAGTTCTAGCCCTAAGGAGCTTGAAGTTTTGGTATAGAGCTGGTGAATACCTTACACACAGGCTGCCTCTCCTGTTTCCCTGGCCTGTGCCCACAGCAGATACCACTATATAATACCAACATTCTCTGAGACCCAGGGCCCTTCTCACCTCTGAGCTCCAGGCAAATATCATATGAGATGGGATAAAAAGGAATTAGGCACAGAAAGATACTGACAGGATCCAAGCACAACCAAATTCCAGGACTGGAAAGATCCTACAAGACCATTCTGACTCCCCAAATCCTCTAGTACTTGCAGGCCAGAAAGCTCAGGTTCCCTATGTACAAAATGGAACCAAGCCCAAGTCAGACAAGAAAAAGGTCTGTGGATTGAAACCTCTGAGCATGACTGACACTCTTTGTGCTGAGCAGTCTCTCCCCTGTAGAAAAGCCAACTGGGATTACTGTATCCATCAGTGTACCTTTTCAACCAGTCTATGCCTCTAAGATATTTAGAAAACCCATAAGCCAGCCTACCAAGCTGCTCAGAGATCAGCCCTCCCCATTCCAACTAGACCCCCACCATCTATCTTTTCAGTAGGGAAATGACGTATGGATTTCAAACAATAGATAACAACTGAATTTCTGGGGGGGGGGGACACAAAAATTCCCTGGCAAGTTTACTTTCCCACACCTTGAAGGTCCTTGAGACCACTGAGTCCCTAATTTCCACTCTTTCCACCCTCTTGGACTCTTCTAAGCATGACTGCCATCTAGTGCCACTGGAAGGCTTTGCAAACTCCAGGGCCATTTGGTTGCCAGCACATGCAAATGAAAGGCAGGGTTGAGGGGCTGGGGTTGTAGCTCAGTGGTAAGAGCACTCACCTAGCATGTGCGAGGCCCTGGGTTCGATCCTCAGCACCACATAAAAATAAGTAAATAAAATAAAGGCACTGTGTCCAACTACACCTAAAAAATAAATATTAAAAAAAAAAAAAGTGGGGTTGAGGGGTAGGGGGTGATACTCTCTGCTAGGCCCCTGCTAGATTAATTTTTGTACTCATTGCCCTGTGCCAGGGGCTAAAGGTGGCTAAGGGACTGGCAGGTGCTCTCAGCTAATTCTCATTCCCTGGGTACCAGGAGAGGCCCTCCCAGGAACACTAGTGATGGTATCTGAGGCTAGCACAAGGAGCCACAGGAAGGTAGGTCATCAGTCTCCCAGATTCCAGGTAGGAGCCCAGACAAGAATAAATATTATCCCAGTCCTTCACAATTCTCTTGAAGTTTCCTGGCAGCCCCACTAGACTGTACAACATCTAGGATGTCTCCTGGCCTATACAAAATCCCTCCAGCAGCTCCTTGAGGGCCCATTCAGGGGGCCTTCAGGGGGATAAAGAAAAAGTGATTTTAGGCTGAGCAAGCCTTGTAGAAAGCTTTCCATAGCACCACTTGACTAGGGGTTGACTATCTGCCCATTTAAATGTCTATGTTTTCTCAACACTTATCAGGTATGAAGTAAAATGGACCTATAAAATCTGTACTCTCTGCCTATGCAGGACCAGGTATTTACAAACATATTCTCATTTAACAACTGTATGCAGGAGTTAATAGTAGCTTTTTTAAAAAGCAGATGAGAATAATAAAGCTATAATATTTATATAAAATTTAACATGTGCAGAATGTGTCCAATATTGTTCACAGTCACATACACCATGGAACAGAGGAGTATTCTGTGCTCAAGCCAATGGGGATCCAGGTGGGGGACTGGAAGGAGAACTGGATTTCAAAAATAGTTAACAAATGAATTTCTGGGGGAAAAAAAACACAAAAATTCCCTGGCAAGTTTACTTTCCCACACCTTGAAGGTCCTTGAGACATCTTATCTTACTACTTAAGATGGATGGCTGATCTGTCTTTACTCCTTTTCATTAACTAAACTAAAATACTGCAGCATACTTTCTTTTCTTTTCTCTCTCTTTTTTTTTTTTTTTAGGTACTGGGGATTAAATCCAGGGTTTTGTGCAGCAATTATTCTATCACTGAAATTTTATCCCTAGCCCCTCTTTTTATTTTATTTTGAGACAAGTCTCACTAAATTGCCAAAGCTGACTTCAAACTTGCCATATTCCTGCCTCAGCCTCATGAGTAGCTAGGATTATAGGCACCCAGACATACCTTTTTTTTTATTATTCTAAACTGAGGCTAGAAATAAGGAAGTAGGTCTAATGCATGAGTAAGTGTGGTCAGTCAGCCAAGTTATTTGCTGACTGACGCTTGTCTTCTACATAGCTGCTTTCCCAGTGCCTTGGACTTCCCCATAAAACCCTACAACCATGCCAAAAAAATGAACAACTAAAATTTTTGCCTCGTTTGCACACTCAGATGCATGTTAAAAGTATTTAGCAGTGGGGCTGGGGATGTGGCTCAAGCGGTAGCGTGCTCGGCTGGCATGCGTGCGGCCCGGGTTCGATCCCCAGCACCACATATAAACAAAGATGTTGTGTCCGCTGAAAACTAAAAAATAAATAAATATTTTTTAAAAAAAAGTATTTAGCAGTGAGGTTCATGTCTACAATGTACTTTACTTTTTCATAAAGTCTGTTATGTACTTTCAGAAACTTCAGAGAAAAATCAAATATACACACATGGAGATAAACTAATAAAACATTAACAACTGTTCAATCGAGGTGGTTACATATGCAGGTAACTTATTCTCTTAACTTTTCTACTCCATTTAAAAGTGTTTATAATTTTAAAAGTTGAAAGACTTTGTTTAAACCACAGAAAAAAACTCTAAATTACATATCAGAAAACCCAAGACCACAATGTGTACATGGGAATTCTCCTGATCTGAGGGGAGGCAGGACACTTGGGACCTGTTCTCAGTGTACCCCACAGTACCACTGTGGTTGCCATAAGTACAAGAACTTAGGACTAAACTATAAACTATTCATTTACTAGCCACTCAGCCCAGATTCATTAAGCCCTGAATGCCCAACCCTTCATGGCTGAAAGGAGAGGTCCGTTGCCAATTGGGGCTGGCTTTGCAAATGAAGTACCTCACATCTTTCTTAAGTCATCTCCAGGGCCAGCAAGGCTTGGAGATGTAAAGACCCATGGAACTGGGATGTGACTTGTATCTGGTGGCAGAGAGCATTCCCACTCTCTTCTTCTCCAAAGTCCCCTCACCCCGTTCCCATCAGCCCAGCTTTCCCACCACAGGTGCTTCTGTTCTTTGATCAAGTAGTCACTGAAGAAGGATGTCTCCCAACTCTGAAATGGGATCAAAGGGAGTTTGTCACCAGATTTTATCCTGTGTAGAACTCAGTTCACCTAGAGGTTAACAGGAAATCCCAGGACTCACTACATTGCACCGCTGTGCACCCAACCAACACACCTGACACATAATGTTACATAAGAACTTGAGGTTTACAGATACTACAAACCTTATACCCTTCTAATTAAAAACACACTTAGGAAGTTTTTCTGTTTACCCTTTTTAAGGCAGTACATAATTGCCACTGAACATTTCTCATGGACTCTAAACTTTCATTTTTTGTTTTTGGAATGGGGTCTCCCTATGTTACATCAGATTGGCCTGAACTCCAGAGCCCAAATGATCCACCTGCTTCAGCCTAGGACTACAGATGTAGACACCAAGCCCTAAACTGCTAACAGTCATGTCTTAATATAACCCTGGTCTCAGGACACTCTAAATGGGCCCTTCCTTTGTACTTTATCTGCAGAAACCCATGGGAGTAACAGCCTGAGCGCCTCATTCAAGTGCTTAAATTCAGGCTCACAGCATTTGCTACTTTATTCCTGTGATGACCATGGCCACAACTGGTGACAGAAGAACCTGAGAATTCCCCCACCCCCCATTTTATAGAGCAAAGAAGAAACACACACACAAATCATCTTTATGGTAAAAGCACAATTCTCTTTTCCATTTTGATTATTATTCAGTCTAAAGTAAAGTTTTCAATCAACATTTTTGAGGGATAAAGTGTCCCTTTCACCTTATCCAGCACTTGCCATCTTTAATCCAGTGAAAAGTCTTCATTCCCTACAAGTTACAAGATCTGGCTCAAATTTCTGTCTCAGAGTATTTGTGAAAATAACACACAGACTGAATGGCAAGGAAGGAAGAATTCACAATCTTCTAGAAACAAGGCTTTTAGCCCCATTCAGACCAAGAGGCCACCCTGCCTTTACAGAAGGAGATGCAAGCTGGGCAAGGTCTGTGCCTGCAGCCAGGCTCCTCTGACTTCCAAACTGGTAATATAGGAGAGCCTGCTCTGTGACTACCCAGGCAGAGATGTATTTCAGAAATGCAGTCCCTTGCCTCCGGCCTGCCAGCACCCAAGGATTACGAGTCCTCCCTTAAGGAGGAGGGGATATAAAGGGGAAATATTGGGGAATAAAATTGATGAAATTATTTCATTATATTGTCTATGTGTTTGAATATGTGACAACAAATTCCATTATGTGCAACTATAATGTACCAATTTAAAATGTGGGGGGAAAAATGAGGGGCTGGGATGTAGCTTAATGGTAAAGTACCCCGGGTTCAATTCCTAATAGTAAATAATAATTTGGGGGCGAGGGGCATCCTTGCCTGACACTGAGGTTCACAGGGCAGAGGCAACACAAAGTAACTCAGGGCTGCCTCTGACTAGGCAAAGCTCAGGCCCAAAGAATATAGGGTGGGTTCAAAGAATCCCTCACCTGATGGAAAGTCTGGATGGCCACTCCTACTGCCAAGTCTCTTCCCCATGGAAAACTCATCTTTGCCCCATATAATTGCATGAAGTAGGGGACGTGTCCAACAAATGCCATGAGGCACTGGAGGCAAAGGGTGGAGACAGGGAAAGTAGAAAAATGCCCACTGGCTAGCTATGAAGACCATGGCTAGGAAATAATAAAGCTGCCCCAAGAGATGCAGGGCCTGAGGGAAGCCCTGCATGCTCCCTCACTCCCCACCACAGGTATCTGCCCTGTCCTTTCTCAGAATCCAGTTCAGGTCCCGACTACCAGAATGTAAACGAGAACCAAACCCATAGGTAAGTTGGATATTTCAGTTATATATTTTGTAACCAAAAGCAGGGGCACAGCTAGGTGTGGTGGTGCACAACTGGAATCCCAGTGGCTCCCGGGTGAGGCAGGAGGATCACAAGTTCAAAGCTAGCCCAAACAACTTATTAAGAAGCTGTCTCAGGGCTGGGGTTGTGTGTGAATCAATAGCAGGGTGCTTGCCTAGAACATGAAGCACTGGGTTCGCTCCTCAGCACCACATAAAAATAAATAAATAAATAAAAGGTTTTTTTAAAAAAGTATGCTTAAAAAAAAAAAAAAGATGTCTCAAAATAAAAAACCAAAAAAAGAGCTGGGGCTATGGCTCAGTGGTTCAGCACTTCTGGGTTTAATCCCTAGTGCCAAAAACAAAACAAAACAAAACAAAACCAAATTGGGCTATAATCTTAAAAAAAAAAAAAAAGTAAAACAAATTTGTCAACTTGAAAAAAAGAGGCAACAAGTAATATTCCATTTAGTTGCTAGATATTTTCATGACTTCGGGGGACAAAGGTATAGTATATCTGAAATCACAACTACCACGTAAATGTAGAACACAGCCTGCTGCAAGCACACCTGTGCCAATGGCCCTCCTCCCTGAGCCAAGGGCCAAAAGGCAGTCAGTCAATCCTGTGTAACCCAAAGGAACTTGTTTACTTCAGTAATGAATCCAGGACAGTTTCAGGGCATCATGAATTCCTGCAAAGAAACTCCCGGAAGAATCTCCTCTATACAACTTCTCAGTAGTCTTTGAAGTCCTCTCTCAAGAGGTTCCTCAATGCCCTTCAGAAAATCACCTCTGCCCACTGATGGATGCTACCAGGCTAAGTCAAAGACTGAATTAGAAGGAACTAAAAGGAACACGCTGACTGCTATAATGTAAATAAGTGACCCCCTAAGGTCCATGTGGTAAATTAGGTTTAGTCCCAAGTATAATGCTACAGGGAAATGATGAAACTTTCAAGATGTGGGGACTAGTGGGAGGTCTTTAGGTCCTTAGGGACATGCCCCTTAAGGGAGATAGCGGGAACCCAGGCCCTTTTCTCTTTTACTCCATGACCATGAGGTGAGCCAAGTGCTCTGCCAAGTGCTCTCAGCTATTGCCACCTGGCACCACATCAGAGGCCACAAAGCAATGGATTCAACTGACCATAAAATGGAACTTTTAAAACTATGAGCCAAAATAAACCTTTTCTCTTATAAATTTTCTCAGGCATTTGCCACAGTGATGGAAAGCTGACTAACACACTGAGAAGATCAAGGAACAACTTCTAAGCATGATTTCATCTTGTCACATGAGTCTGTAAAAAACAAAAACAAAAACCTTGGTTTAAAAAGCATTTATTTAAGTTTCATCTAAACTAATGGTTCTTAACAGATATACATGAGTTTGAGGGATCTGAGGCCCCTAAAATTATAAGCCAAATTTTCTTTGGGCACTTTTTTTTTTTTTTTTGGAAGGAAGAGAGTCCACAATTTTTGTCCAACTCTTAAAGAGATGCTCAAAACTCCAAAAGCTAAAAATTTTGGATCTAAAGCGTTAACTAAAATAAAGCTCAAAGTGACTATAATATTCAAAGATATCTAAGGGGGAAAAAGACTATAATATAAATCAGATATATGGGCAAAAATTTACAAATGACACTTCATAAATGAGCCAATATAAACAGAATAAACATGTAAAAATGTTTAAGTGGAATCCATATTTAAAGACAAGCAAAACAGGAACTGTATGACGGCACTAGACCCTTAATGCTCTCCACTTCCTACACAGCTTTTAATAATTAGCTACTGCACTCTTCCACCTACTCAAGCTTGAATCATTTTCCATTTCTCTCCTTCTCTCTCCATCCAATCCATCAACGCAAACTGTTGGCTCTCCACTCAAGGTGTTTCTTCCCTGAAAGCTTCAATATAAGTAGCATCACTCCGTACCTCAGCCTGGGGCATCTGTGCCCTTTACATATTTCAAGTTTTCCTCAAGGCATTTCAACCATTTGACGTACCTATGTGTCTGTTTCTTGTGTCTCACCCACTAATAAGGAAAGCCCTGATTCTGTTTATGAGTGGATCCCCAACATCTCAACAGGGTCTGATACACAGAAGGAACTCAAAGATGTGGTAAATGAACAAGCAAATTCAAGAAAGGAAATCATGCTCATCTATGACAACTTGTGTTTTGCGAATATCCAGTATGGTTCACATAGTATAAAACAATATCAACTACACAGGCATTATTACAATTATTATTATTTTTAGTACCAGGAATCAGACCACTGAGCCATATCCTCAGACCTTTTATTTAGAGGCAGGGTCTCGGCTAAGTTGCTGAGGCTGGCTTTGAATTCGTGATCCTCCTGCCTCCGCTTCCTAAGCTGCTGGGATTATAGGCGTGCACTGGTTATCATCCAGACCAGCATCATTACTTTAGAAGCCAAATGCATGCCGAAACTATAAAAAAGTGTCATGGGACAATTCTATACCTAGGCACTCACCATGAAGAAAAGGCCTTATGTACAAATAAGTGCTCTGCAACATTATTCATTGTGGAAAAATGCACCAGTACAACAGAACTGACTTGTGATGGTAGAACCACTTTAAAGTATTATAAATACAGACCAATTACAGTGATGCAGGCCTATTATCCCAGCAACCCAGAAGACTAAGGCAGGAGGACTGCAAGTTCAAGGTAAGCCATGGCAACTTTGTGAGATCTTGTCTTAAAATCAAAAATATAAAGAGCTGGGGATGTGACTTACTGGTAGCGCATCCTGGGTTCAATCCCCAGTAAGGCTAAAAACAATATATATATTTTACACACACACACACACACACACACACACGTTATGTAGTATGGTAAAATAATCCTATAGAGCAACATGTATACAGTAAAAAAGGCAAGATTTAAAAATAGCTGTATCCATTTAAAAATTAAAGACAAAGACAGGAAATTAACACATGAAAAATAAAATTCATAATTAACTAATCACAGAAGAGGTGGGAATCATAAAACTGTCCTCTCTTTCTCAACATTCTGTCACACTGTTATAATATCTCTTTCATTTAAAAGAGAACAAGCCAGGTATAGTGGTATGGAGGCTGAGGCAGGAGAATCGCAAGGTCAAAGCCAGCTTCAGCAACTTGGGCCTTGAAACTTAGAGAGACCCTGTCTCAAACTAAAAATTAAAAAGAGCTGGGATATGGTTCAGCGTTAAGTGCCTTTAGGTTTAATCCCTGGTAACAAAAACAAATAAATATAAAAGAGAGCCGGATGTGGTGGCACATGTCTGTAATCCCAGTGGCTCAGGAGGCTGAAGCAGGAGGATCATGAGTTCAAAGCCAGCTTCAGCCAATGGAGAGGCAGTAAGCAACTCAGTGAGACTGTCTCTAAATTTAAAAAATACAAAATATGGCTGGGGATGTGGCTCAGTGGTCGAGTGCCCTAAATTCAATCCCCAATACCCACCCAAAATATATATAAAAGAGAATGAGGTTGTTATGGTTTGGATATCAGGTGTTCCTCAAAAGCTCCTATGTTCATGCAGAAATAGTCTAAGGTGAAATGATTAGATTATGAAAGCTGTAACCTAATCAGTCTATCCTAATTTGAATGGACTGACTGGATAACTGTAAGCAGGTGGGGCATGGCTGGAGGAGGTGGGTCACTGGGGATGTGCCCTGGAAAGGTTCATCTTCCCTACGGCTCCTTCCCACTTTGCTCTGTCAACTTCTTGACAGCCACATCCTGAGCAGCTTTCCTCCACCACACCCTTCCAGCATGATGAGTCACCTTATCTTGGGCTCAAAGCAATGGCCTCAGCCAACCATGGACTAAACCTCTGGAACTATATGCCAAAATAAACTTTTCCTCCTCTAATTTGTATCTGTTGGGTATTTTGGTCACAGCAACAAAAAACTTACTAACACAGAGGTTGATTTCCACAAGGGCACTGAAACCAGTCAATGGAGAAACGACAATCTTAAAACAAATGGTGATGAGAAAATTGGACATCTACATGCAGAAGTTGGGCCGTTCCCTTACACCATATTCAAAATTAGCTCAAAATGGATCAAAGTCCTAAACATAAGATCTTACACTATAAAACTCTTAGAAGAAAACATAGGTGACACCAAAGCATAGGCAACAAAAGAAAAGACACAAAAATTGAACTTCAACAAAATTTAAAACTTTCATGCACCCAAGGATATTATCAAGAGAGTGAAAGACAACCCACAGAATGGGAGAAATATCTGCAAACCGTGTATTTGTTAAGGGATGAACATCCAGAACATATAAATAATTCCTATAACTCAACATTAAAAATCCAATTTTAAAATGTGCAAAGGACTTGAATAGACATTTCTCTAAAGAAGTTACGCGGTGCCCCTTTATCCAAGACCCTCCCCCAACAATGTCTAAAACCAAGGGGAGTATCAAACCTTATATATACCAAGTTGTTCTGTTTTCTTTCTTACAGTACTAGGGAGTACACTGGGGGGCAGTTCACCACTGAGATACATCTCCAGCAACCCCCCAACTTTTTAAACTTTTTATTTATTTTTAGTTGTAGTGGGACACAATATCTTTATTTATTTATTTATTTATTTTTATGTGGTGCTAAGGATCGAACCCAGGGCCTCGCTTTACCAGTGCTTTACCGCTGAGCCACAATCCCAGCCCTCCAGCCCTTTTTAATTCTATCTGAGACAGGCTCTAAGTTGCCAAAGTTGGCCTCAAACTTGTGATCCTCCTGCCTCAGCCTGCCAAGTAGCTGAGATTACAGATATGCACCAACATACCCTGGCAATGTTTTTTCTTATACCTGCATACCTATGATAAAAGTTTAACTTGTAAGTTAGGAAAAGTAAAAAGAGATTACCAGCAATACTAATAACAAAATAGAACAATTATATTGATATATTCTAGTGAAAGTTATTAAAAACATGAATTGTTTATTTCTGGAATTGTTTGTTTAATTATAGACCACAGTTGACTGTAGGTACAATTTCAGAAAGTTAAAAAAGAGGGGAGCTACTATATATAAATAGCCAATGAGTATGAGGAAAATGAAAATAAAGAACAATTAGATACCACTTCATATCTCTAAAGATAACTATTATCAAAAACTGGTTAGATTACAGAAAACTAGAAGTTTGTGCATTGCTGGTAGGAATGTAAAATGGTACAGATGCTTGGAAAAGTTCTGCAGTTCCTTGACAAGTTAAACAGAATTATCATATAATCCAGCAATTCCACTTTTAGTATTAACTCAAAAAAATTGAAAGCAGAGACTTAAGCAGATACTTATATACCAGTTTTCACAGAAGCATCATTCACCATACTCAAAAGGCAGAAACAAGCCAAATCCATTAACTACTACCAATTCATTAATATCCAGATGAACAGATAAATCAAATGTGGTATATACATACAACAGAATACTGTTCAACCAGAAAAAGAAATGGAATTCTGATACAAGCTTATCCACAGATGAACAAGGATGAACCTTGAAAATATTATACTAAGTGAAAGAAGCCAGAAGCAAAGGGAAAAATATTTTATGATTCACTTATATGAGGTACCTAAAATAGGCAAGTTCATAGTGACTCAAAGTAGAACAATACTTACCAGGGACTGGGGTAGGGCAGAATGGGTAGTATTATTTAGTGGGTACAGAATTTCTGTTTAGGATGACGAAAAAATCCTAGAAGTGAGTAGTGGTAATGGCTACAAAAACACTGACTGTATTTAATGTTGCTGAATTGTACACTTAAAAATGGGGCCTCTAAGGGTTTAATGATGCTGTAAGGGTGGGGTCCTCAAGATGGAATTAAGTGCCTTTAAAAGAAGAGAGACACCAGAGAGACTGAGGGTGCCCCCTCCACCAAACCCTGCCTTCAACCATGAGAGGACATAGGAAGCAACAATCTGTAAGCCAGGAAGGTGCTCTTACTGGAGCACAACTATGCTAGCACCCTGATCTTGAACTGCCAGCCTCCAAACTGTAAGAAAATAAATTTCTGTTGTTTAAGCCACCTAGTCTGTATTATTTGGCTACAACAGCTAGAGCTATGACAGTATATCTTACCAAGGGGATGAGGATGGGGTGTTGAAATGAAGAGATGGCACTGGCAAAGAGAAAGAAGTATCCCCAAAACTCTGGTGGGTATACTTCACCAAAATATTTTGGAAAATGTTTCTACGGAGGGCAAGTGAGAATGCCATTAGTCAGAACAAATGGCAAAGTGACAGGAGAAGGTAATGAGAAGAAGGAAGAGATAGAGGGACAAATGGACAAAGAGACACCTATGCTCATAAAACAGAGGTAATAAAGACTAACAGTGGGCAACAGAAGTGAAGCATGGGAGAGTGGTCCCCATGTTTTTCACCTCTAACTTTACTCTCCAGGGATTATCAGTCATCACTTTCATGGCTTCCAATCCCAGGTTTCATGTTAATGTGTCCTCTGGGCACAAAGCGTGTCTTCCCTGTCCTCCTAGCATCTTCTTGCCTTTTGTCCAATAAACAAGGAGACACTATCATCACCAAACCAAGGTTTGATAAAGGACTTTCTGGAAGCCTGAAGCATGCATAATTCAACCTTGGCCTATAGGAATTCAAAGCACAGATCAGGAGGCCAACATGGTGTATTATGACTATAAGACATGGGGACAAATGATATTTAACTGGGTGGTAACAGCTTCTATAAGCAATCATTCCCAATACATAATACAGGTTCTCCCATGAGTTCCTGCTGAAATGATTCCTGCATGTCAGTAATAAAACCCAGGTGACTTCACACCAATAAAGAGCTAGATTATTTAATGTAGAGAATCAGAAAGGAGGGAGTTATGTGGAGAAAGTAATGTCCATAAATTTTCAAGGGGAGTTCCTGAATCTCCTTGTAACAGGGATTCACTTGATGCTTTGATTATCCCTTGTGACTTTGAAACTTAGTTTTTTTTCTTGTTCCCAACCTTCATCTCCCTGACATTCTCCTACCCGATCTTCTTTTTCCTGATCTTCTCCTTCCTGATCTCTCTCCGAAAACTCATTTTCTCTGAATCACCTCTATAAAAAGCTCCCTGATCCTGCAGACGGGCAGAATCACAGCCTCTCAAGATAGGAGTTCCCTAGCAAAGCAATATTTATTGCTAACAATGTTTATTGCTAGCAAAGCAATAAACCTTCTTTTTCAATTTTCTCAAAACCATGTCCTCGTTATTGGATTGGCATCAGGAACAAAAACAGAGATTTCAGCAACAAATCTGGCGACCTAGATTGTATCCAAGAGCAGCCCCTGCTCCTGCTTTCTTGGGCAGGTCTGGCTCTCCATGGAATCCCACTTCCATGCTGAGGATACAAGATGGCTGGTGAGTTTGTTGAGAGCTGACACTGGAGAAATTTGGAAACGGTGTGAGTCTGCCTTGGACAGAACCAGAGGAGCTGTTTCTGTGAGTAAAGGGAGGGACTGAGGGACCAACCTTGTAGTTGTTCTGCAAAAGGGTAAAGGTTCCCTAGCAGCTGCCAAAGCTCTTTTTGCTTCGGGGAACTCCCACCTTCTCTTCCTGAACTGCACAAGTTGCTCAACTTTGAGAAAAAGGAAACTGAACTCAGGAAAGTCGTGACAACTTTAGCCACTGAGTATGCTTCCCCGTGTGCACATAGACCCTTGATTCTACACATCTGGTTCCCCTTTGTGGGGACATCCATGGTGCCACAGGTGTAGAAGTCACTGTTAAGTGAGAGTTTGGAACTTGGGATTTTCCCGTCTGGTCTGTCTGTTTTAAAGGTTCCTGTCTGTTGGCCATGGTTTGGGAATCCCCTCTGGTTGTCTGTTTTGTTTGTATCTGCTACTGCCGATTTTAAGACATGGCCAGTACTACACTGATTCTATGGGTAGTCTCTTAGGAAAGATCTTGGCTGGTCAATTTAAAGGTTCCCATCTGTTGGCCATAGTTTGGGAGTTGTCTCTGGTTGTCTCTGTTTCTTTTTTGTACAATCTTGCAATTGGAGTTGGTCTGTCAGAAGTAAAATGAGTTGAAGAAAGGGCCACCTGTAAGTCTGCCTAAGATAATGTTGTACTGTAATGATGTGGCTTTCAAGCAGATTTCTACAATATAATATAATCTTGCAGTTGTAGTTGGTCTGCAAAAGGGTAAAGTGAGTGGAAGAAATTTGTATGTGCAAGGTCTGTCTGTTTTAAAGGTTCCCATCTGTCGGCCCTGGTTTGGATGATCCTCTTGTCTGTTTTTTTGTCAGTTACTGGCCCTTTAAGATATGGGCCATGCTGCATTGAACTTACTGCTAGTCTCTTGAGGAGACAGATCTTGGCTGCAAGGGCCACCTATAGAAATAAGCCTTTCTAAGAGGAAAAGGGTTTCTCTGGATTATTATACAATCTCTGAAATTGGTCTGTAAGGGTTAAAGCATATGAAATAGATTATATACTGACATTTATGCATTTGCATGATGAGGGATCTGAACCATCAAAAATTAAGCTGAAGGTGTCAAAAGGCACTGCCTCTGATGTGCAAGGACAGCAGGATACCAGAAGAAAGGATTAACTATTTTAAACCCAGTGCTAGCAGTCCCAGCACTGTTTCTCAGCCTGGCCCCAGGCAGCTGCAATCAACTCACTATGTCAAGGACACTAGCCCTAAACTGGGGGAAGAAAAAAATCCCCCCAAAGCTGCTTGGGCTGTAGAAAAATGGCCAAAGAGAACCTGGACTCTGCCCTGCCTTCCAGCCTCTTTTGCTCCTGGGAAGTGAAGGCTATTGTCCACAAAGGATATGGCAGTAGGTTCTAGCACTATCAATTTATGACCTGGGGACAGAAATGGACTCTCTTTTTAAGATATGACAGGAGACCCCAATTGGCCAGGGAATATTCACCACTGGGACAAAGCAATTCTTGCTATAATAGTATCCCATCAAACTAAATGCCTGGGGAGATTGGCAGAATAAATAATTGCACACAGAAAAGAAAAGACAGAAAATAGGACAACCTGTGTTTGTAGGCAGCTTCTGCAAAAAGATCTCAAGGAAATCTAAAGAAAAGGATGGAAAGGGCCACCTCCATTGCATGTCAATATGCCTAGTGTAAGAAAAAAGGCCAAAAAGGAGCCTCTGGATACAAATAACAGTGGGGAACTCACTTAAAGTTGATGGCATTGTGATAATGATAACGGAGACAGGTCAGGCTCAAAAATTTCCTGTGCTCCAACACCTTGAATGCAACCTGGGAGAAAAAAGCATAGGGGTTTTTTTGTTTGTTTGTTTTTTGTATATGCTGGATTGCCCAACCCTTTCCTGGGATAAAATAACTTGTGTAAATTAAATGCACAGATAACATTCATAAGGTCTGTTTCAGAATATGAATTTAAGAAAGGATCCAAAACTTGAAAAGATAAAAGAAAGTTATAGGTATAAAAAATATATTTTAGTACGGAAAATCAGAAGGCAAAAGAAATGTTTCTGGATGAGAAAGTATTTTATCTGGGTAAAGTAATATTCTGGGGCTAAATTCCAAGATGAAAGAAGACAAAACTAAGGATGTAAAGTTGTGAATGTCTAAGAATGTCACAGAAGGTTTGTCGAAGGTAAATCTCAAAAAATTTGTGTTTATGATTAAATTGGCTATAATAAGCACAAAGTTACTTGAACTTCAATGTACTGATATGAAGCAAAGCTTGAAACATTGATATGCTCTTATCTACTGAGATAATTTTCTTGCATTTGTTAGTAATTAGAGTTTGTACCTGTTTTAAAGTCTTAAATGATTACTTTGTAACTGGTTAAACAAACAACTGTTATTTAGGTTATAACAATATAGTTGACACCCTAAATATAGGTGACTAGGTATACGTATGTATCTGAGAACTCTCTTTCTAAGCCTTGTCTAAGAGTTATGTAAATGTCTATAAAATGAAAGTTTATGTAATGTTACTGGCAAGATAACCAATAAGTGCTCTTTTTTACATTGTATCTGACATAGAAGGGCCACACTGTCATTTGAAGACCTGTCTTATACCTGTTTGCTTTGATTAAGTCAATTTCTTATGGTGAACACTGTTTCCTAAATGTATAAGAGATTTAAGGCTATTCTTAGATTTTTATCAACCCATGCAGACCTGTGACTATTATTATTGTACACTCTAGATTCTAAATTGTACTTTAAAAATTCAACTTAAGATAAATGTAAAACTTAGGAGAGCCAGACTGTTCTCCAAACTAAAATTATGTATAGCAAAGATCTCCAATAAAAATAACAAATTTGGTTGGTATTTGTTCATGTCATTTGATGTTTTATGCCTGGATAAAGTAATTTGTCAATAAGTTATATATTCAATTTTGTGTTACTCTTCACACTGGAATTGAAATTTAAATGTATTTTTGGAAGGTATTAAGGAAAGCCTGATCTGTTTAAAGGTGACACTGTAAAACATGGAACCATTCTGCCACTTCTTCCACAAAATGAAAGTTAAAAGCTCTCTGAACTTAGCCTGTCTGTAATTCAAGTTTCAGGTGTAATGCTGTATTGTATTAATTGTGAAAAGCCCCTCTCCCTTACCTGAAATAAGGCTCTGCCTCCCACCTTACTCCATGTTAGAATGGCTCCAAAATAAGCTAGACTTCAGCTCATTTAAAGTTGTGTTCAAAAGACTGATTTTTTGTTGTAAAGATTATTGTGATTTCAAACAGGGGATATAATGTATAACTAAGTAAAGGTTCAAGATTTTTCTCTTTGTTCATAGCTATTACACAAACTGAATATGTTTTTGCTCTTCATTTTGCATTTTCCTTGTAAACTTTATAACTGTTGCCTGTTAGTGTTTTGCAAAGGTACTGCTTCTTTAAAAAAAAAAAAAAAGAAAGAAAGAAAGAAACTGGTTAATCTGAGATAATAAGCTATCACCTACAGGACAGACACTAAATGATACTATACAATGCTGACTTGGAGCACTAACACTGACCCCAATTAAATGAAAGGGATAATGTAAAATTATAGATTTTGAAGTCATTCCCTCTTTAAGCCTGTTGAAACTGGCTTGCTGGGTGTTTAAAAACAAAAACTTGGAGACCAAAGTCAAGGAAATGAAAGAACCAAGGAAAAAGCAGCTGACGTTTTGGCCCTTGCCCTCTACAGTCAGCCAGGACCCAAAGAATGACGGCAGCCCTCTCTCGGCCCTGCAACTCTAGTTGAGTCATCCGATCTACTTATCAGGGAGATGGAGAGGACCCTAGAGAACAGGAAGCCAACCAGAGCACATTCTGCAAAGAGGAGGATCATTGAAGAGGGAAATGTCCCTGATACTTCCAAGAGAAACTACATATGGTCAGTCAAACCTGACCTATTCTGACAAGTGGCACCACTGATAGAAAAATGCTAAAAGAACCAGGAGACTTTGTACATGTGCCCACGAGTGATCTCTGAGGAATCTCAGCTGACTCTTAAGAATAGATAGGAACAAGGTCAGTTTTGACCAACTTGGTCTTTAACACCTGGCAGGAGAGCATAGCCTAAGAGCATAGTCCTACATGGACATTTAAAAGGAAAAACAATGTTTTTTTTTTTTTAATTTTTAGTTGAAATTGGACACAATACTTTTATTTTATTTATTTATACGTGGTGCTGAGGATCGAATCCAGGGCCTTGCACTTGCTAGGCAAGTGCTCTACCACTGAGCCACGACCTCAGCCCAAAACAATGGTTTTTTAAATGTAACTTTTCTCAAAATCATGTCCTTGTTATTGAATTGGCATCAGGGTTAAGGACTGACCTTTTGGCAACATCTTGATGAAAACTAAGTTGCGTATATACAGTTAAATTCCACAATGTTGAAAAAAAATTCTTAGAGCACTAAACCTTACACTCTCCCAAGCTCACACAGGACCAGGAAACATCTACATTTCAACCAATTGGAATGGAAAGTCCTCACTGAATGCTCACTTAGTAGAGATGCAAGAAGGGTCCTCAGTAGTAGGGCCAAACTAGTCCAAAGTAAAGATTACTCTAAATCTATCCTAATGAAGCTTTAAAAGGATCAAAATGATACACAAATAAATTAACTGCCTGTCAGAATAAAGTCCAACACCCTGAAGGAAAATAACAAAACTCAGAATGTAAGAGGGGTTCACTGGATGCTTTGACTATATTCCTTGTGGCTTTGAAACTTACATTTTTTTTTTCTTTTTCCCAATCTTCTTCTCCCTGATCTCTCCTCCCTAATCTCATTTTCTTTGAATCACCTCTATAAAAGCTCCCTGTTCCTGCGATGGGCAGAATCATAGCCTTTGGGACAGGAGTCCTCTGTGACTGTCCTCTGCTAGAAAGCAATAAACCTTCTTTTCCCTTTTTCTCAAAATTGTGTCTTCATTATTGGATTGGCATCAGGGATAACCTTCAGTAAAAAGCACACAAAAATAAAAACCTCACAATTTAAATCACTGAATCAAAATGATTAGGTATTAGAAGAAAGAAGAAAATGTGACTGATAACCAGGGGTGGGGGGAGTGACAAGTTAGTAGGGCTGGTGGATGTGGCTTAGTGGTAGAGTGCTTATCTAGCATGTACAAGGCCCTAGGCTTAATCCCCAGCACTGGGGTCGGGTGGTGGGGGGAGGAGAGCAATAAAAACAGACCCAGAAATGACAGAAGACAGTGACATTAGGAGAAAAGGATGTATGAGAGAGCTATATAAATAGCCATGATATGTTCAAAAATTTAATGGAAAACATGATCATAAATAGAAAAAAGGAAGTCATAAAACAACTTGATACTTTCAATGAAAAACAGAGTATCTACAATGAAATTTCTACTAAAAATCTAACATAACTAGTAAGTTAATTAGACTAGCAAGAACACAGAATTCAAATATATTGAAATGGGAATGCAAAATGGTACAACTACTTCCATAATTTGGCAATTTCTTATAAAGTTAAATACACACTTATATTATGACCCAGTAATTTTTCTTTTAGGCAACGTAAGAGAAACTAAACAAATTTGACAAATTTTCAAGACTTATACACAAATGTTCACACTACATTTACTGTATATATAATAGGCAAAAGCTGCAATTAAACTAAGTATCCCCCCAACATGGAGGATTAAAAATAACTTGTAGTAGCCAGGCAGAGTAGTGCACATCTGTAATCCCAGCTATTCAGGAGGCAGATGCAGGAGGATAACAAGTAGTTCAAGACCAGCCTCAGCATTTAATGAGGTGCTACACAACTTAGTGAGACCGTCTCAAAAAAATAATTTATGGTGTATCTGACAAACAGAATACAAACAGTCCCACATTTTGATGCTCTGACTTTACAATGGTGCAAAAGTGTTACTGACACATTCATTGAAAAACATACTTCATATTTTTTTAAATATTTAATTTTTAGTTGTAGCTGAACACAAAACCTTTATTTTATATTTTTACTTTTATGTGGTGCTGAGGATCAAACCCAGGGCCTCACACATGCTAGGCGAGCGCTCTACCACTGAGCCACAACCCCAGCCCCATACTTCATATTTTGAACAATCATCTTTTCCTGGCCTAACAATATGTATTAAAATACTCTCTCAAGATGCTGGGCAGTGGCATCAAATTGCATGTCCCAGTCAGCCATGAAATCACAAGTAAACAACTGATAATCTATAGTGTACTGTGTTGCTAAACTATGATGTTCAATAGATTAGGTATATTAAATGCATTTTTTAAAAATTTTTGATAGCTTTATCAAGATGCAATTTCATCAAAAGTCAAGAAGCACCCATACTACCCAGCACCAAGGAATGAAAACCCAATACATGCAATAACATGGATCTCCAAAACATTATTTTCAGTGAAATAAACCATGTATAAAAGAGTTTACTGTATGATTTCATATATATAAAATTGTTAAAAGACAAATATATTGTGACAGAAAGTGGTTCAGTGGTTGCCTGAACCCATGTGTAGAGACACTGATTGAAAAAGGGCAAATATCTTGAATGTGGCAGTGGCAGTGGCTCTACAGGTATATACGTTTATCAAAAAGGATATATTTAGGCACAGCATGATAGGATGCCTGAAATCTCAGACACTCAGAATACTAAGACTGGGTGATGGCAAATTCAAGGCCAGTCTGGGCAATCTAGCAAGACCCAGTTTCAAACTAAAAAAATGTCTTCATAATTTTTCTTTTTCTTATAGTGCTAGAGATTGAACTCAGGGCCTTAATAATGCTAGGCAAGTGCTCTATCACTGACTTTTTATATCCCTAGCTCAGTAAAGATCATTTTTTAAAAATTAAATCAACTTTAAATTAAAAAAAGGAGAGGTTTTATAGAGAGATATGTAAGAAATATTAAAAATGCTTGCTTGCTCTGGAGAATGAGAATGGCATTAGTAAATAATCTCTTCTCTACTACTTAAATTCTTAAATGAGTACTTTACAATTTTAAAAACTATTTCATTCAAAACAAAAATTAAGCCAGATGGAGTGGCACACTCCTGTAATCCTAGCAATTAGGGACGCTGAGGCAGAATCACAAATTTGAGGCCAGCCTCAGCAATTTATCAAGGTCCTGTCTCAAAAAAGGGGGGTGAGGTTGAGCTCAATAGGTTTAATCCCTAATACCACAATACATACACAAAACACACACACACACACAAACACACACATACACACACACACACACACACATCCCATACCACAGATTTAGAGGCTTGTTTACCTTTTCTAAACCTCCAGGGGTGAGATTATAGAACTCATTATTTTTAAAATTCCCCAATGACTGATGGTCAGTCAGATCTGGAAAATCTATTTTTCATTTGCAATGACAGTGATTAGATGGAGTGGGGAAAGGACTAGGACTCAACTCACAACTGCCAATTAAGGTTTCTCCTTCTCAACCTGCTGCCTCTCCTAAAATCTTATAAAGTCAACTCTGAGTCCAGATCATTTCCTCTTTCCAAAATGAAAAGCTTGAGTCTTACTTAAAAAATCCAGGAGTGGTCCTATGACCATGTTACTCAAACAAAGGAACAATATCTAACTTAAGCCCAGTTCTTTACCAATAGATGGGTTTGAGACCTCACACTGCATGATGCCACTCCACTCCAGAGTCTCCTGTCACTGTCCAGCCCTAGACCTTATGAGATAATTCACCCTGCCCTTTTTACAAATAATCATTTTGTGCATATCAAATTAGTATGGCAGCAATCCCAATTATACAAAGAGTAAATGCTAAAAAACTATTGGTACTGGGCTCTTATGATTTTTGGAAGCGGATTTCTTCCAAATTTAGATTTTCTTGGAATACCTTTGAAATGAATGGGAATTTCCTGAAAATACACAAGCTCATTACAGGAAGAGTCGACATAACAAATGCCTGTGGTCAAAGAGACCAGCTTGGGTCTGACATTTGCATGGTGTCAGACAATCACATTATTGTGCTACCCATGTTTACATTACATTTACTTTATTAGTTTAATGGAGAATGATATACTTAAGAAGGAAACTGCCAAGATCATAGGAGACAAAGCAGCACATTTTGAAAGTATGACTCACATATGTCAAAATTACCTTCATAAAAAGGTTTCTGTGATATACTACCAGAAAACTTTTTTTTTTGATCTGAGGTAATTATTATAAAGTCCAAGGTTATATGAACAGACCAATGGTATAGGCACATGGGCAAAGGGGAGAACTACAGACAGATATCTCCTAATGTTACTGCTACAATATGAATCTGAATGGCCAGCTGACTAAGTCACAGTTTCACAGATTCAAAACATAAGTGAGCCGGATGTGGTGGTATATGCCTGTAATCCCAGCGACTTAAAGGACTGAGGCAGGAAGATCACAAGTTTGAGATCAGCCTCAGCAACTTAGCAAGGCACTAAGCAACTTGCTAAATCCATGTCTCAGATAAAAAGCTGGGAGGTAGCTCAGTAGTTAAGTGCCCATGGGTATCCCTCCCCTACAAAACACAACACAACACAAGTAAAATTCTTATACTGAATTCTATTGGAGAAAAATATTCAAAACCAAAATCCAAAAGAGAATTTTGGGAGGAAGTCTACTGTATAGCATGCAATGCAAATGGCAATAAAACTTCCATTTTTTTTGGCAGGGAGTTGGTACTGGGGCTTGAACCCCAGGGCCTTTTACCACTGAGAATCCCTAGACCTTTTATTTTTTTTATTTTGAGACAGGGTTTCACTAAGTTGGTGGGGGTCTTCTAAATTGCTGAAGCTGGATTCAAATTTGCAATCCTCCTGCTTCAACTTCCCAAATCTGGGATTACAAGCATATGCCACCATACCTGATAAAAACGATTTCAAGAGAACCTGTGTTGAAGTTGGAAGGCACCTCAGAGTCATGTTCCAATGCAATCTGCTTTTTTATAGTTAAAGACAAAGAGAACCAGACAGAAAGTGACATGTTCAATTTCATATAGCTACAAAGGATACTGACTGGGACTTGGCATCAGGATTCTGACACCCTGTTGCTGTAGGTCCTATTTGACTGGATTCAGTGGAGCTGGAACAACAATATGAAGTGGTTCAAGAGAAGATCCAAATGCACTATTCCCTTTCAAATACCAGAAAGCTTCAATTTTTACTCCCTCTTTTGTCTGCGCTATTGGGACCTATTATTGGTTCTTTGATATTTTAGATTTTTCTTTTGTTAAATTAAGGATGCAGAAGGCAATTTTTTTGGTGGGGTTGGGGAACACTGAGGATTAAACTCAGGGGCATTTCAACCACTGAGCTATATCCCCAGGCCTATTTTGATTTTATTTAGAAATAGTGTCTCATTCAGTTACTTAATGCCTCACTTTTGCTAAGACTGGTTTTGAACTCGCAAAATTCCTGCCTCAGCCTCCCGAGCCACTGGGATTACAGGCATGTGCCACTGCACCTGGCAAGAAGGCAATTTTTAAACTTACACCTTTATGCTAAATTTCAATATTAGAGTGTCTGTTCATAAAGCAGAGATGAATAAGACAGTTCATTATATAGGACACAAGGTTCAACAACAGTGCAGATTGTTCCTGTTATGTGAGTATGATTGGTGGAGAGCATTCTGAGCAATAATAATGGAATCTGATTATTTCAGTCTGGTTCCTGAGAACTAATCCACATCACAAAAGTCCACCCTCCTCAGACCAAGAAGTGCAAAAACAGTAGAATAGTCAGGATGTCAGAACCAATGTAAGACATAAACATTCAGGATTTCAACAGCTAAAAATTTCTACTTGGCCCCTGAAGACAGCAGGAGTAGGGCAGAAACAAAAGAGAAACCAGACATGACACCAAAGGTATGACTCCTATATTTGGCCAAAACCCACTGGAGTCATGAGCTCCAAGAAAGCAAATTTGACTTGTTCAAATATTTCAACTTTGGGGCAATTTAGAAAGCAACAGACAGCTGTGCTGGGTGAGACCTGTAGGTGGTCCCACCTTATTCCTACCTCCCAGTTACCAGCAAGTTTGGGTGGAATCTCCAGTCCCAGCTTCTCCAGCTCTCGCTCCCTATACTTTTCATACTGCCGGTACCCTACATAACCGCTTCCTGTTGCTAACAGAATAGGCAAGGGGCGCAGCCGGAATAAGGTTCGGGCAGTGGCAGTGTGAACTTTTCTGGTATCTGTAACAAAAAAACAAAAACAAAAACAAAGAAACAGAAAAAAATTTTGAGACTGGGAAACAGGAATAGGAAAAAGTCATGCAAACCCAGCACACACCAGAGAGCCAGGAAAAGTCAATGCATTTCAGAAGGCCTCACACAGTAAAGATAACTGAACTCATAAGATATCTGACAGGTAGGTGCAACCCTGCATCAATACTGAGAGTCTTCTGTCTCTAAAGTATATCAATTAGTAAAAGAAAAAGACAGGCATTGTTTCTGTGGAACAACAATGCACCTTCACTCCCACTACAGTCACAGAATTTAAGACAAAAAACACAGAATCTCAAAGAGATCCAGAAACTAATCAAGGTTGCTGAGCTGGCTACCAGTAGGTCCAAGACTCTTACCCAGGGCTCTATGATCTTCCTTTTACAAGATAGGCCCAATTCCAATCAGGCACTGGTATTGTGAAATATAAAATCTCATAAGTTCTTACAATTCAATTAAAAAAAAAAAAAAAAAAAGAATAACCTGGGAATGGGGAAGTAACCCAGTGTAAAGTACTTTCCTAGCATGTTCCAGGTCCTGGATTTGATCCCCAGCACCACATACATAAAAAAATACAACCCAGTTTAAAAATGCATACAGGATTTAAACAGACATTTCACCAAAGATTCATGAATGGTCAATAAGCACAAGAAAATATGTCCAACATCTGTTTAGGGTTGAATTGTGACTCACCAAAATTTATATGCTAAAGTCCTTATCCACTAGTACCTCAGAATGTAATGTTGGAGAAAGGGTCTTTATAGAGGTTATGAAGTTACAAGTAAGTTTGTCAGGGTAGGTCTGAATCCAACATGAATGGTATCCTCACACGGTGGGGAAATTTGAAAAAAGACATGTACACAGGGAGAATAAAGATGAAGGAAGAGATCAGAGTGATCTACAAGCAAGGAACGTTGAAAACAGTCAGCAAATCATAAGTTAGGTGAGATGCATGGAACGGATTCTCCCTCACAGCCCACAAGGAAGCAACCCTGTTGACGTTTAATCTTAGACTTTTAACTTCTACAAATGCAAGACAATATATTTCTGCTGTTTGCAGCACTCTGCTACAGCAGCCCTAGCAAACCAAGATAACATCACTAGCAGTCAGGGAAATACAAATAAAAACACAAGATACACTTCACACCAAGATAGCTATGATAAAAAAGATAAATATTGGAAAAGATGTGGAGAAACTAGAACCCTCAAACACTGCTGGAGTGAATGTAAAAAGGGACAGCCACTTTGAAAACCAGTTTGCAGTTTCTCAAAATGTTAAACATAAAGTTTCCAGTCCAATCCCCAGCACAGCAAAAAGAAAAACAAACAAAAAAAGTTACCATATGGCCCAATAAGTCCACTCTTAGATGTATGCCCAACAAAACTGAAAACAAAATACAATCGTAAAAAAACTTGTACCTGGGCTGAGGTTGTGGCTCAGTGGTAGCACGCTTGCCTAGCATGCATGAGGCACTGTGTTCAATTCTCAGCACCACATACAAATAAATAAAATAAAGGTCCATCAACAACTAATTTTTAAAAAAACTGTACATAAATGTTCATTTAGCACCACTATTCATAATAGAAAAATGAAAAAACAAAAACAAAACAAATGCCCATCAATTGATTGGAACAGAAATAAAATGTGGAATGGCCATGATATTGTAAATGATATTCCATTTACAAATAAAAAGAAATGAAGTAATGATACAGCTACAGTATGAACCTTAAAAACATGTGAAAGAAACCAGCCATACAAGGCTGCATACTAAGTTGAGCACAATCCCAACAACTTGGGAGGCTGAGGCAGGAGGATCCAAGTTTTAGTCTGGCACATGCCTCTAATCCCAGCAATTTAGGAGGCTGAGGTAAGGGGATTGCAAGTTCGAGGCCAGCCTGGGTAACTGAGACCCTGTCTCAAAATAAAAAACTAAGGATTGGGGACGTAGCTCAATAATTGAGCACCCCTGGGTGTAACAGGGCATAATAATAATAATAATAGGGCACCCAAGAGCATCCCCTGTGCCATAAAACAAAGTGGCTGTAATCTGCATGATTCTGCTTATGTGAAATGTCCAGAATAGGCAAATTTGTAGACATAAAGTAGGCTAGTGCTTACCAAAGTCTGGGAGTAGGGAGAAATGGGGCACGGCAGCTTAACAGATAAAGGTCTTCTATGGGTGCAGGGAGATGGGCAAGTGGTGATGTTCATATAAGTCTGAAAATACCACTGAATTATACATTTAAAAGGGCATATATTATATGAATTATGTCTCAATATCTGTTTTATTTCAATATATAATGGAATATGATTTTGTCTTTATTTTTTTTAAATAATTGAATTTTCTTTTTTTTTTTTTTTTGAGAGAGAGAGAGAGAGAGAGAGAGAATTTTAATATTTATTTTTTAGTTTTCGGCGGACACAACATCGTTGTTTGTATGTGGTGCTGAGGATCGAACCCGGGCCGCACACATGCCAGGTGAGCGCGCTACCGCTTGAGCCACATCCCCAGCCCTGATTTTGTCTTAAAAAAAAAAAAAGGAAGCTAGGCACAGTAGTGCATGCCTATAATCCCAGTGGCTTGGGAGACTGAGGCAGGAGGATTCTAAGTTCAAAGCTGGCCTCAGCAACGTAGAGAGGCCCTAAGCAATTTAGCATGACCCTGTCTCAAAATAAAAAATAAAAAGGACTTGAGGATGTGGCTAAGCGGTTAAGTGCCTCTAGTTTTAATCACTGGTACAAAAAAAGAAAAAGGAGGAGGAAAATCTGCTATTGTGGTAAGATGGATAAACCTATAAGCAAAGCAACTAAATATTGTACCTCTGAAGAAAAGACTTGTCAAAAAGTAAGAAAATAGGGGGCTGGGGATATAGCTCAGTTGGTAAAGTGTTTGCCCAGCACTCACAAGACCCTGGGTTCAATCCCCAGCTCTACCAAAAAAAAAAAAGAACTGGGGGTTGTAGCGCTTGCCTGCATGTGTGAAGCACTGGGTTTAATCCTCAGCACCACATAAAAATAAATAAATTAAATAAAGGTATTGTGTCCATCTTCGACTAAAAAAAAAAAAAAATTTTAAAAAGTAAGAAAATACCTGTTTTTCTTTTTCTGAATTGCTTGGGACAAGAAAACTATTGTACCCTCCACACTGAGCCGGCAGCTTTGACTGACTTGTCATACTCTACTAAATGCTTTCTGCTGGGTGCCAATGCTTGCTTATAAGTGTGAACCAGGAACAATAAAACTCTCTTTGAAGAACAATTGGCCTAAATACCAAAATGTAAAATACACAAACCTCTTGACTGAGCAATCTGACCTCTAGAAATTTATCCTGAAGATACACAAAGATATATTACTATAGGATTATCTGTGGTAGAAAAAGACTAGAAACAAATGTCCAATTACAAATGGTACAGTCATAGAGTATTATGCTGCTAACAATAATAATGAAGTAAAAGAGGCAACACTTTGGTGATGACTAAGTGCCAGGAATGCTACATACTTCACAGACTATTTAATGCTAACAATAACCCTATATTTATTCCAATTTGAGCACACTGAGACACAGAGAAGACTGGCACAATCTCCAAATGTTCCTTACCTGTGTTAAAAGCTCGAAGGGGCAACTTCCATAAGGACTGTAGGTAATGGCTCAGGGAAGTGTTTCCACAGTGACAGAAGCTATAATCAAACGAAAATGAACATTAAATATTTTTCTTAAAATTAGCTGAGCACTGTGGCACACAACTGTAACCCCAGCTACTAAGGAGACTGAAGCAGGAGAATCACAAGTTCAAGGTTAGCCTCCACAACTTAGCAAGTCTCAGTTTCAAAATAAAAAATAAAAAGGACTGCAGGGATGAGCATATTGGCACACGGCTATAATCCTAGGGATTTAAGAGACCGAGGCAGGAGGATTGCGAATTCAAAGCCAACCTCAGCAACTTAGGAAGGCCATAAGAAACTCAGTGAGACCCTTCTCTAAATAAAATACAAAAAAGGGGGCTGGGAATGTGGCTCAGTGGTTAAACACCCCTGGATTCAATTGCCAGTACCAAAGGAAAGGACTGGGGATGTATCCCATAGTAGAGTGTCCCTGGATTCAATCCCTAGTACCCAAAAATTAATCAATCAATTAATCAATTAAAAATAAAATTAGTAGGGCTAGGGTTGTGGCTCAGCGGTAGAGCGCTCGATCCTCATCACCATATAAAAATAAAAAAGTGAAATAAAGGTGTTGTGTCCAACTACATCTTAAAAATATTAAAAAATAAATAAATAAATAAAATAAAATTAGTGATAACATCAACTGGCAACATGTGAATACAGTTTACAGACCAAATAACAGTACTGTACCAGTTAATTTCTTGGTTTTTGACAAATGCACTATAATTACATAAAAGAAAAACTTTGTAGGAAAAAAGCTAACATAATTTATAGGTAAAGAGCTGTCAAGTCTGCCAGGCACAGTGACACACACCTGTAATCCTAGCAGCTCAGGAGGCTGAGGCAGGAAGATCATGGGTTTAAAGCCAGTCTCAGCAAGAGTAAAGTGCTAAGCAATTTGGTTAGACCCTGTCTCTATAAATAAAATACAAAATAAGGCTGGAGATGTAGCTCAGTGGTTGAGAGCTCCTGAGTTCAATCCCCGGTACTGCCCCCGCAAATACACAAAATAAAATATAAAAAGGGTTGAGGATGTTGCTTAGTGGTTAAAGCACCCCTGGGTTCAATCCCTGGTACCAGAAAAAAAAAAAAAGAGCTGTCAAGTCTGCAAGGTGCTTTCAAGTGTTTAAGAAAATATATAAATATATACAAAAATACACATACAAGAAACAAGAAAAATAAAACAAAAATGGTCAACATTTGCAGAATTTGAATAAAGGACATTTGGGATTTTTTTTTAACATTTATTTTTATTTTTTTAGTTGTAGGTGGACACAATACTTTTATTTTATTTTTATGTGGTGCTGAGGATTAAACCCAGTGTCTCACACATGCTCGGTAAGTGCTCTACCACTGAGCCACAACCCCAGTCAAGTCTGCCAGGCACAGTGACAACATTTGGGATTTCTATGTATTATTTTTTTTGAGAGAATTTTAATATTTATTTTTTAGTTATCGGCGGACACAGCATCATTGTTTGTATGTGGTGCTGAAGATCGAACCCGGGCCGCACGCATGCCAGGCGAGCGCGCTACCGCTTGAGCCACATCCCCAGCCCTTCTGTGTATTATTTTTATAATTTTCTGTAATCTGAAACTGTTTCACAATAAAAAAATCTTTTTCCCCATTAATTAAGCATAAGATCATGATAAGGAAGAATACCATCATTCTTACACAAAGCCATGTGTTTCTGTATGACATAAGAAGAGCTGTACATAATCTATAAACAACTGAACCCTTAATCTCTAAGATTCTAATATTTCTGGTGGCTGAATTTTTTTTTAATTGTAGATAGACACAACATCTTTATTCTATTTACTTATTTTCATGTGGTGCTAAGGATCAAACCCAGTGCCTAGCGCATCCTAAAAAAGCACTCTACCACTAAACCACAACCCTAGCCCATGAAATTTTAATGATTTTAAATGTTTATGCTGGAGAAAAAAGAGTGGCAAAAAGAAAACCACATTGAACTAATCTAATCTATGTCAAGTCTGGCTGGTTCAACTGGTTTAAAATTTTTTGAATTATCTTTTGTGGCTGCTTTGCCAAAAGAGTTTTATTGACAGAGTGGCTAGGTTTCAAAAATACTGAGAAAAAACTTATCAATTATTTTCACAGCTTTAAGATTTAAGAAAATTTATTTTTATTCAGTTGTTTATTCTTCTTTGTTTCATAAATATCCCCTCTCTTTCTTTCTCCTCCTTCTTCTTCTTCATTTGCAATACGAGAAAGTGAACCCAGGTTCTCACCCATGCTAGACAAGCTGGATTATATCCCCGATCTTTTCATTTGTCTGTCTGTCCGTCTGTCTATCTATCTATTTTTTGCCATACTAGAAACCCAGGGGTGCTCTACCACTGAACTACATCCCAAGCCCTTTCTTTTAATTTTTGAAACAGGGTCTCACAAAGTTGTGAAGGCTGGCCTTGAATTTGTGATCCTCTTGCCTCAGCCTGATGAGTAGTCTGAAATCAGAGGTGTGTGTCACCATACCAAGCTCAAACATCGCCATCTCAATTCAGGTAATACTTTGGTTTTCTAAATACTGACCTGAAATGTAAAAGTAAGTAAACTATATTCTTGTTAGTAAATGTTTCTTTTTCTTTTTTCCTTGGAGCCCTTATGGTAGAAGTAATAATTTACTCTATTATAAATATCTAAATTGATATTTGTGAAAAATAGAACTACATTTATAATATACAATTATACTATAATATTTATGTTCATGGATATTCAGTTATGTCATATAGGTATCCTATAAACTGTATCAAATTTAGGTACTTTTATTTTTTCCACATGAAATTTTCTTCACTTGAAAACACCCTTGGGGGCTGGGGTTGTGGCTCAGCAGTAGAGCGCTCGTCTCGCATGCATGGGACCCTGGGTTCGATCCTCAGCACCACGTAAAAAATAAATAAGTGAAATAAAGGTATTGTGAATAAATATTAAAAAAAAAAAGACGCTTGGGCTGGGGTCATAGCTCAGTAATAGAGTATTTGCTTAGCATGAGTGAGGCACTGAGTTCAATTCTTGGCACCGCATATAAATAAATAAACAAACAGAATAAAGGCCCATTGAAGATTTTAAAAATATTTTTAAAAAAACACCCTCACTCTCACATCATGATACTGTGACTAATGTAATGAATATTATATTCATTCTCTAGGCAAATGAGGTTTGTATGGGGAAAAAGATTTTTGCCATGATAATCACCACCCCCAAGACCAGACACAACAGCTATTAATACCAAAAAGGATGCATTTGAGAATATGAAAGTTATCCCAGCACTGACCAGTGCTCATCTCTTAGAATGGATACTTTCACTACAAAAGAACGACTTTAAAAATCCTGTTTTCCAAACAGAATTAGACTAGAAGTATAAAAACAGACTAAAGGGTTGTCGAGCACTGGCATGGCCCATGCCTATGATCTCAGTGACTTGGGAGGCTGAGACAGGATGATCACCAGTTTGAGGTCAGCCTCAGCAATTTAGCAAGGCCCTAAACAACTTAGTGACACCCTGCCTCAAAATAAAAAAATAAAATAAAAAGGGCTGGAGATATAGCTGGAGCTATGAAAAAGCATTCCTGGTTTTTTTTTTTTTGGTAAAAAAAAAAAAATGACTACAGGAAAATTGCTGTGTTCTATAAATTACAGAGAATCACTTATCCACTATGACTGGCTGCTCAGCCCTCAGGTGATTTGTATATGCATCTTCCCCCTCAGGAACCTGCCTGAGAATGAAATGTTCAGCTTTCTTATACATTGCTCAGTCCTAGCTACTGGAACAAATGTCTGGCAAATGTCCCATTATATCAACTTGTTACTTATTACTGGATTGTCCCTGTTTTCATTTTATATAAAAATGCTTTATTTCTCCAATTTACATAAACACTGTCCACCATGCTTCTTTCTCTAGTTTCCATCTCACTTTTCTTCTCTCCATTACAAGCTCTTGAAAGAGCTATCTGTATTCACTGTATCACTTCCTTGCCTCCCATCTTCTCTTAATCCTACTCAATCAGGCTTTTGTTCCTATCATCTCACCTCTTGTCAAGATCACCAACAGAGCCAGGCACAATGGCGCAATGCCTGTAATCCCAGAGGATCCAGAGGCTGAGGCACGAGGATCCTGAGAGCCAGCCTCAGCAATTCAGCCCGGCCCTAAGCAACTTAGCAAGATACCGACTCAAAATAAAAAGTTTTTTAAAAAGGGCTCGGGATGTGGGGATGCAGCTCAGTGGTAAAGAGTCTCTGGATTTAATCTCAGGTACCAATCAATCAATCACTAATAATTGCCTAAGACCTCCATTTTGCCAATACCAATGCATACATCTTTTTTGTTTTTAATATTTATTTTTCAGTTTCCGGTGGACACAACATCCTCATTTTATTTCTATGTGGTGCTGAGGATCGAACCTAGCGCCCGGCGCATGCCAGGCGAGCATGCTACCGCTTGAGCCACATCCCCAGCCCCAATGCATACATCATGGGTCTCACCTTACTTGATTGCTCAGAAGCATAACACAGTTGATCTTACTCTCCTTTAAATTCAACCCTCATTTGACTCCAGGGATCATGAGTTTTCCTCCTACCTTTCTGGTCCCTCTGGTTTCCTACATGGATGACTTCCCCCACTATTCCTCCGAGGACTTCCAGTCTGTTATTTCCAACAGGCTACCCACATTCCCACTTGGAGTCATTTCAAACTGATTTCATCCAAAACAGAATGCCTGACCTTCTCTAACATATCTTCAACCTACTCCTCACCCAAAGTTCTCTGTGGCAGATGTTTATCAAATCTGTTTCCTCTTCATTTCCCAGCCTCCTTTCCAGCAAACTGTGAGAACCATTAGGATTTTCAGGCTCAAGCAATCCTCCTGCCACTATCTCCAGAGTAGCTGGGACTACAGACAACTACACCTCTAGGCTTTCTGCTTTTATCCTGATTGTTGCAGACAAACATACAGATGTTGGGAAGCCACATGTTAAAAGATGGCAGGAGAAGCCAGGCACAGCTGCGCGCACCTGTAATCCCAGCAGCTAAGGAGGCTGAGACAGGAGGATCAAAAGTACAAAGCCAGCCTCAGCAACTTAGTGAGGTGCTAAGCAACTCAGTGACACTCTGTCTTTAAATATAATACAAAATCGGGCTGGAATGTGGCTCAGTGGTCAAGTCCCCTGGATTCAATCCCTAGTACCAAAAAAAGAAAGATGGCAGGAGAGCAAGGCATGGTGGTGCACACCTGTAATCCCAACAACTTGGTGGCTGAGGCAGGAGGTCTGCAAGTTCAAAGCCAGCCTCAGCAACTTAGTGAGGCCCTAAGCAACTTAGAATCTGTCTCAAAATAAAAAAAAATAAGGGGCTGGAGATGTGGCTCAGTGGTTACATGCTCCTGGATTCAACTTCAGGAAGGAAGAAGAATGGTGAGAGGAGAGAGGGAGGGAGGGAGGGAGGGAAGAAAGGAAGAAAATATGGCAGGGGATTTTGTCCCAGGAGTGCTGCTTATAGAACAAGTGCCTCACCAATCAGGACCACCCAAGATTTATAAGAGCAAAAAATAAACGTCTACTATGTTAAGCTACTGAGGATAATATTGGGTTTCTTTGTTATACTACTAACATTACTATAATTAATCTATCATTCTGAAAATGGTATAATCACTCACCCAGAAGCTCAGGTCAAAACCCTAAGATTTTATTTTTTAATTTGTTTTTCAGTTGTTGATAGACCTTTATTTATTTTTTATTTATTTATATGCAGTGCTGAGAATTGAACTCAGTGCCTCACACATGCCAGGCAAGTGTGCTACCGCTGAGCCCCAGCCCCAGCAATAACCCAAGTTTTTTTTTTTTTGGTGCCAGGGATTGAACTCAGGGGCACTCAACCACTGAGCCACATCCCCAGCCCTATTTTGCATTTTATTTAGAGACAGGGTTTCACTTTTGCTGAGGCTGGCTTTGAACTTTTAATCCTCCTGCCTCAGCCTCCAGAACCGCTGGGATGACAGGCGTGCACCACTGCACCCAGCAAAACCCTAAGATTTTTATTTTATCTTATTTTATTATTAGGTTCTAGGGATCAAACCCAGAGCCTATTGTATACTAGGCAAGTCTCTACCATTTGAGCTATACCCCCAGTCTCTAAGACACATTTTTAAGTTCGTTCTTTCTCACCAGCCATATTGAATCCACTAGCAAAGCATGAAAACTACTCTGAAAGTATCTCTTAATCTACCCATTTCTCATTTCTCATCCCTACCACCACTCTCACTCTAGCCCAAGCCACCTCATCTCTCACTTAGATGACCATAATACCACATCTCCCTGCTTCTACTCTTGGCCCTCCATATCCTATTTGCCACAAAATAGCCAGAGAGAGCTTTTCCAAAGAGAAAATAAGACCACATCCTCCCTTTTTTTTTTTTTTTTGGTACTGGGTATTGAACTCAGGGACACTCAACCACTGAGCCACATCCCCAGCCCTCTTTTGTATTTTATTTAGAGACAGGGTCTCACTGGGTTGCTTAGCTCCTCACAGTTACTGAGGCTGGCTTTGAACTCATGATCCTCCTGTCTCAGCCTCCCCAGACACTGGGATTATAGCATGAGCCACTATGCCTAACTACATTTTCCATCTTGCTAGCCTCTCAGATCTTCTGGGTCTTCTCCTCTCCTTCTTCTCATTCATTCCTCCTTTCCCCCCCCCCCCAGTACTGGGAATTGAACCCAGGAGTGCTCTACCACTGAGCTACATCCCCAGCCTTTTTCTTTCTTTTTTTTTAATTTTAGCTGGTGGTCTCACTAAGTTGCTGAGACTGGCCTCAAACTTGTGATACTCCTTGCCACAGCCTCCAGAGTCCCGGGGATTACTGTCATACACTCTTGTTAATCTTCATACACACATGTGCTCCTCTGTGTACCTTTGAACTTGCTGTTTATTCAACTGGGTACACACCTCTCCTATGTGGCTTACTCCTTATCAATCTGTTCTCTGCTTAAATGCTTCCTCCTTTTTTTCCTGACCACAGTACACTCAAGACTTGCCCCTTTGGAGCACTCTCTAACCCCTTAATTACCTTGCTTTATTTTTTTATAGTCCTTTTCACTACTTAAAAAGAATGGATTCTGTATGTACTCACTTATTTGTTTAGTGTCTGTATCCCTTGACAAAGGCAGGTGTTTGTTTTCTCACCTGACTTCACAGCAATGAGATTAAGCCCAAGAGAAGTGAATGTATAGGTTCAATTTAATGTGTCTTCTACATGGTAAACTCATGAGGGCATCTTGCAAGCAGGAGATTAAACTCCATCACGAGGCACTCAATTCTGACTGTGGCTCAAATCCTAGCACTGCCACTAATTTTCTGTGTAGCCTTAAGCCTCAATTTCCCTACCTATAAAAATAGGATCCCTCTCATCAGAAGTAAGATAAACATGTAAAACCCTGAGCCCAGAGACTGCCATCTACTTACATGATGGCAGGTGGGGCAGATTACATATTATCTACTTACATATTATTATGAAAAGTTAGAGTTGAGGGCTGGGGTTGAGCAGCTTGCTTAGCATGTGTGAGGCACTGGGTTTGATCCTCAGCACCACACACACGCACACACACACACACACACAAAATTAATAAAATTATTAACAAAAAAGTTAAGAGTTGATAGTGAGCTGGCACACACTGGAATGCCCATTTCAAGTATTTATGACCAGGGTCCACCCTGACTGGTCTCTCCACCATGTCATTATTGTAAAATATTTTTAACAATCCCTCCCTGGTGGTAACACTTTAACCACAGTTCTTACATCTATCTCTGCTGCTTTCAAAAGCTGTGAAAGTTTTTATAAAACTGAACTAGCAGGGCTTTATCCCACATTCTATCTTCAATTAGAATATCTGGTAAATATCTACTAAATTGTGAAGTTCTTTGAACCTAAGCCCCCCAACACTTTTTTTTTTGGGGGGGGGGGATACTGGGGATTGAATCAGGGGCACTTGACCATTGAGCCACATCCCCAGACCAATTTTATATTTTATTTACAGACAGGGTCTCACTGAGTTGCTTAGTGCCTCGCTAAATTGCTGAGGCTGGCTTTGAACTTGCGATCCTCCTGCCTCAACCTCCCAAGCCGCTGGGATTATAGGTATGCACCACCGTGCCTGGCCTAAGGCCTATTTAAAAAAAATTTTTTTTTTTTTTTAGTTGTAGATGGACACAATGCCTTTATTTATTTATTTTTATGTGGTCCTGAGGATCGAATTCAGTGCCTCACATGTGCTAGGCAATCGCTCTACCACTGAGCCACAATCCCAGCCCTTAAAGCCTATTTTAAACATATCTTTTAATTCTTCATTTCCTTACTTTCCCCTCCCTGTCCCATGGTTGCTGGCACTGTGGTTTGCAGTGAAGGTATGCCATAAATATTTGTGAATGTAAGTCTTACATAAGCAACCATTCCTTAGGTACTATTTTCCAGACTTGCCTAAACCTAAGAATTACCTGAGATACTTGTAAAAACTATAGTTGACAGCACTCCAACCTACTGAATATGAAACTGGTAGTAAAACAGCAACATATTTGGGAAACTCTATTTCTAATAAACATCCAACCCATTCTTTTATCAAATGAGATTAAGAAACATTGCCCTAAATTATCACCCCAAATGTTGCTTTCTCTGTTCTATCATATCACATCCATTTACTGAAAAACTTTCCTCCACTATGAGGCTTTCATCTGTGTTTCTCACAAGCAGATACTTACCACTTTACTGAAAACTAATGGATATAGCTGGGCCTGGTGGCACATGCCTGTAATCCTAGCAACTTAGGAAGCTGAGGTGGGAGGATCATGAGTTCTAAGGCCAGCCTCAGTAACTTATGGAGATCTCCTCACAAAATAAAAAGGGCTTGGGACATGGCTCAGTGGTAAACTGCTCCTGGGTTTAAGCCCCAATACCAAAAAGAAAAAAATAAAAACTCAAGGAAATGTTATCTTTTAGAGTTTGTATATGTATGTCAATGTAGTTTCTATCTTGAATATATAAAATCTTTGAAATTTAAGAGTTCTTATTGTAGGCAAATCACCATCCTTCCCACTCACTGCACCTAAATCAGTCTTATCTACCTACACTGGTACTAAGGATGGCTAATTTCTTAATGATGTTGAGTGAGGCATCCTACCCACTATCATTTTCTTTTTAAATTTAGGAGTGTCATTTTTTAAAATATTTCTAATTCCTGTAGATGAATTGATGGCTGACTCATTAAAAAAGCATACCTGGTGATATTATTGAAAAACCTACAGAACAAATCTTAACAGTTACCACCACTGTTGCAGAGCCTCCTCCTGAGAAAACTACATCATTTCTGAATAGTTAATGGTGGAACAGAAAAACTTTTATAGCAAGGCCAGTTATGGTTTCTGTTCCCTCTCAAACCAAATCTAGTATATTCTTCCAAACTACAATAAGTCCCTTCCTGTTGCTGCATAAGCTTTGGTCAACACTAACAAAATTAACTCACTGGAAACTCAAAAATATGGTCTGTCTCTCAAACCTTGAGTAGTTGACTCCTGAGCCACAGTTACCAACATTTTAATTCATTTTCTGAGAGTTCAAATACTTCCAAGCTATTTCTATGCAACAACTGCCCTGCAGCCTAAGGGAAATACTGAGAAACAGGTACCTGGGTTGGAGTCCTGGGTCTGCTACTGACTGGCTGGGTGAACTTGAGCAAATCATTCCTTTTCTCAGGACCTCAATCTCGTCAATTCCAAAAAGAACTAGCAGGATTCATAGGACCTTTCAGGTCTCTTCCATCTCTAAAAACGTAATAGCTAGGGGTCGCCAGGATAATCAAGACCACAATCTCATAAAATTATTTTGAGATGTCCAAATTTAACCCTCTCGCTTCAGAGACAAAGAATCCGAAGTGAAAGTCACCTCCCAGTCCAGTGCTCGTCCCACATCCCACCGCCCTGCTAGGAACATGAACATCTAAGAAAAAGCCGTAGGCTCTGTCTCAATTCTGAAGACGGGCAAGCAACGTATTCCATCTATTTTGTTGAATCTTATTCACTTCCACCTAGCTGGGAAGGGCAAAACGAGGGCGTTTAGGCCACATCCCAATTAAATCCTGACCGCCCCATGCAGTGGTAATTTCTTCTGCCCCCAGCTCCATGTGAAGGTGGCTCCGTCTTCACTCGAACCCATGTCAAGAAAAACCCACGGTAAAGAAACGACTCCGCTCTCCCGACCCTCGCTTGGTCCAGGTCTGCCTCCGCTCCAAGGAACTCTCCCTGCGCTACTGTACCTGCTCCGCCAAGACGGGACTCCGCTCAGTAACCGTAGACACCGCCGCCCCACGGCCGCCGCCATCTTTTCTCCTCCTTCTCAGGAGACCACGCCCCTTCACACGCCGGGGCGCACTAGCCTGGCGTCACGAATCTCTAGTTCAGAGGACCAATGAGAAACACGAAGGCCTAGAGCGGAATCTACTAAACCCGGCCTTGTGGCTACACCCCCGCCTCCTCCAACCACCCGAATTCTGGAATCTCCGGAGCCTGGTAGGGCGAGTGTGAGCAATAGAGGTGACCCTGGGCGTATTGATGTCAAACCTCTTTCCTCCCTCTGTTGTGCTTTTTCGCTTGTCTCTGGAAAATCAGAGGCACCCAAGGTCCGAGAAAGTTGTATCATCTGATGTAACTCACATATAGGGAAACCGGGCATCCACGATTCAGCTACCATTAAGTGCCAGGTTCTGTGGGGAGCATTTTGGGTGCATTCGGTCATATCTTTCTTACGTCCCACCGTGGTGCTGCCAGGGAGACTAGACGCAAGTGGTATTGGATCACCCAGAAATGCAACAAGTCGTCAGACTAGGTACTTGATGTGATGATGCTTGTTCCTGCTCTTTTCAGTTTTAAGGGAAAGGCGAATTTTTAATTGTACCTGCCGCTTTTTACTAAGCACCGACTTAGAGATCTGCAGCTATCCCTTAGGCAGTATCACCATTATAAGATGAAGTACCTGAGGCCCTGGGAGGTTAAGCAACATACTGAAGGGCACAGAACCGGCACGTGCTCAGAGGCTATGAAGTAAAAAAGCCAAATGTGAATGTGTCTCTGATTCCAAAACCCGTGATCTAAATATTCTTCCTATATTAAGCCCTTTGCCCTGACTGCAGCCCTGAATTTCCTTTTGCTAAGTTACTAATCACTTTTACCTTCACCAGTACTTCACTTGTACTAGGGATTGAACCCAGGGGTGCTTTGTCACTGAATTACATCCCTTTTTATTTTTATTATTATTATTATTATTATTATTATTATTTTATTTTGAGACAGGATCTCTTGCTAAATTGCTTAGGGCCTCGCTAAATTGTGAGGCTGGCCTCAAACCTGCAATCCACCTGCCTCAGCCCCCCAAATTGCTGGGATTACAGGTGTGCAACCCCTTCACCAAACATTTGACACTGGAGAAGGGTGATACTACGTGGTGCTTGCAGTTATTTCTCTGTAGTTATTTAAGTTCAACTAGCTCATAACCAGGGAACCTATTAGGCTTTAGGTTTGGGTATTGTAGGTTTTGGTTTGGTTTTGGTTTTCAAAAAGAAGGAAGGAAGGGAGGGAGGGAGGGAGGAAGGAAGGAAGGAAGGAAGGAAGGAAGGGGTTTTACTGTCCAATTGAAAGTAGTAACTCAAAAGTTAGGAAAAGTTATTTCAAAATGAAATGCTTGGGGCTGGTGTTATGACTCAGTTGTAGAGTGCTTGCCTAGCATGTGTGAGGCCCTGGGTTCCTTTCTCAGCACCTCATATAAATAAATAAAATATATCAGAGAAAACATTTGACATTTGTTTTTTTGTGATTGGCTAACTTCACTTAGCATTGTATTCTCCAACTCCATCCATTTACCTGCAAATTCCATGATTTTATTCTCTTTTATTGCTGAGTAATATTCCATTGTATGTATGTGTGTGTGTATGTGTGTGTGTGTGTATCACATTTTCTTTATCCATTCATCTACTGAAGGACATCTAGGTTGGTTCCACAGTTCAGCTATTGTGAATTGTGCTACAATAAACATTGATGTGGCTGTGTCCCTGTAGTATGCTGTTTTTAAGTCCTTTGGGTATAAACCAAGGAGTGGGATAGCTGGGTCAAAAGGATTCATAGTGGGGTTGGGAGGGGGAGCAAGAGAGGATAAGACAAACTCTAGATAGGGCAAATGGGTAGGAGGAGAAGGGATGGGGCATGGAGGTAAGAAAGACTGTGGAATGAGATGGACATCATTACCCTAAGTTCATGTATGAAGACACGAATAGTGTGAATATACTTTGTTTACCACCAGAGATATGAAAAATTGTGCTCTATATGTGTAATATGAACTGTAATGCATTCTGCTGTCATATATAACAAATTAGAATAAAAATAAAAATATATAAAGGTCCATTGACAACTAAAAAATTTTAAAAATGAAATGATTTTGGGAAAGCTGGATATCCACATGGAAAAGTGTGAAGTGGACTTTTACCTCACAGTATATGCTAAAATTAATTCAAATTCAGTAAAAGATTTGAACTTAAGATGAAAATGTAGAAAACACTTAGAAGAAAACATACTGGAAATATTCATGACTCTGGATTTGGCAATGATTTCTTGGACATGACACCAAAAACACAGGCAATAACAACAAAAAGATAAATTGAACTTTAAAAATTTTATGCAGCCAAATTCAGTGGCTCATGTCTGTAATCCCAGTGTCATGTGAGGCTGAGGCAGGAGAATTGCAAGTTTGAGGCCAGTCTCAGCAATTTAGTGGGGCCCTAAGCAATTCATTGAGACCCTGTCACAAAATAAAAAATAAAAAGGGTTGGGGATATAGCCCCTGAGTTCAGTCTCCAATACCAAAATAAGAAAAACAAACAAACAAACAAAAAAAAAACAAAAACCCTGTACATCAAGAGTCACTATCCAGAGAGTGAAAAGACAACTCACAGAATACTAGAAAATATTTGCAGATTATGTATCTAGTAAGGGTATAATATTCAGAATATATGAAGAATTACCAAAACTCAACAACAAAAAATAATTTAAATATGGGCAATGACTTGAATATTTCTCCAAAGATATTCAGATGGTCAATAAGCACACACAAAAATACTAAACATCACTAGTCATTAGGGAAATGCAAAGCAAAATCAAAATCACAATGAGATGCTCCTTACACCCTTAGGATGGGATATTTTTAAATGGAAAATAACAGACATTGGCAAGAATATGGAAAAATTTAAACCCTTGTATATTGCTGGTGGGAATGTAAAATGATCCAGTTACTGTGGAAAACAGTTTGGTGGTTCCTCAGAATCTACCATATGATCTGGCAGTTTCATTCCTATTATGCACAAAAGAATTAGAAGAAGGAAATGAAGTGGATACTTTTACACAGTAACCAAAAAGTGAATAAATAGATGCACAAATGAACAACCTGTGGTATATCAGAGCCAGGCTCAACAGTGCACACCAGTAGTCCAGCTACTTGAGAGGTTGAGGTGGAAGGATTGTTTGATCCCAGAGAGTTCTAGACAAGCTGGGGTAACAATGAACCCCTATTTCAAATAACCCTGACAACCAAAATGGGGTATGTTCAAACAATGAAATATTATTTGGCTATAAAAAGGAATAAAGTACTAGATACATGCTACAATATGACAAACTGAAAAAAAAACACATTATACTAGCCAGGTGTTGTGGTGCACACCTATAATTCTAGCAACTTGGGAGGCTGAGGCAGAAGGATTACAAGTTCAAGGCTAGCCTTGGCAATTTATCGAGACTTTGTCTCAAAATAAAAAGAACTGGTGATGTAGCTCAGTGACAGAGTGCTTGCCTAGCATGCCTGAGGCTCTGGGCTCAATCCCCAGTACCAAAAAGAAAAAAGAAAATGTTAAAATGACAAATTTATGATATGTACGTATTACCACAATTTTAATAGATTGATAACAAGTATTGGCAAGGATGTTAAGAAATCAGAATCTTCATGTATTGCTGATGGAAATGTAAAATGGTACAACCACTTTGGAAAATAATCTGGCAGTTCCTTAAATGATTAGATAGTCTGTAGTTTCAGCCCAGCAATTCCATTCCTAGATAATGTGCCAGAGGGAATAAAAACATTCACCTAAACAAAAACATGAACACAGATGTTTGTAGCAGCATTATTCATGAAAGCCAAAAGGTGGAAAGAAGCCATCAACTGATACTGTGGAATATTATTGGGCTAGAAAAGAAATGAAATATTGATACATATTGTAACAATGATAAACCTTGAAGACATTATGCTAAGTAAGCCACTTACAAAAGACCACAACTACAATACTCCATGTGTGTGAAATATCCATAATAGGGAAATCTGCAGAGACAAAAGTAGATTAGTTAATTGCTTAGATTGGAGGTGGGGAATAGAGGATAGAGTTCATAGCTAAAGGGTGTGGTATTTCTTTGGATGAGGAGATAAAAAATGTTCTAAAACTGTGCTGATGATTGCATAAATCTGTGAGTATACTGTAAAAATCCTTTAAAACAAGTGAATTATATGATATGTGAACTCAGTAAATCTGTTGAAATTTTTATTGTTTCTATTTATTTGTTGCTGGAATATAGAAATACACTTGATATACAGATTAGTTTGTATCTAATCTGCTCTTTGGTATAGATATTTATAGAAGATTCTCTTTTTCTGATTAAAAGGTTTCCTCCTGCTTCTATAATGCATAATGTTTCTTTCTTTCTTTATCCATGTTATATCATATATCTTTCTTTCTTTTTATAAGGTTTCTATCATGAGTGTTTATCAAATGTATTTTTGGCATCAATTAAGCATATTTTTATTATTTTTTCTTTTAATTCTGCTAATGTGGTAAAAGCTTTATTGAGATACCATTCACATACCATACAATTCAACCATGTTAAGTGTAAATTCAATAGTTTTTCATTTATACAAAGATATATGCAATAGCAACACAGTCTTAGACATTTTTATCACCCAAAAAATAAAACCTGTATGTATATATTTCATATTGGAGATTGAACCCGGGGTACTTTACTAGAAAGCTACATCCCCAGACATTTTTATTTTTATTTATTTGTTTGTTTATTTTTTTGTGGTACTAGGACTGAACTCAGGGGCACTCTACCACTGAGCCACATCCCCAGCCCTTTTTATTCCCTTCTCCCAATCCCTAAGCAATTACTTATCTACTTTCTGTCCCTATGGATTTCCCTATTCTAAATTTTCTTTTGTTAATATTTTTAGTTGTAGATGGACACAATACTTTTAATTTGTTTATTTAGTTTTTTTGTGTGTGGTGCTGGGGATCTAACCCAGTGCTTCATACGTGCTAGGCAAATGCTCTACCACTGAGCCACAATCTAGCCCCTAAATTTTCATATGAATGAAATCACATAATATGTGGGTTCTTGTAATTGGCTTTTCACTTAGTGAAATGTTTTCAGGGTTTATCTATGTTATATGATATATCAATACTTCATCCCTTTTTATAGTCAAATAATTTTCAATGATATGGACATTTTGTTTGTTCATTCATCAGTTGATGGTTTGGGCTTGTTTCCATCTTTTAACAATTATGAGTATAGCTGCTGTAAACATTCTTATACAAGTTCTTTATGAACATGTATTTTCATTTCTAGGAATGGAACTGCTGGATTGTATAAGGATGACTGTACATTTAATTGTTTGAGGAACTGCCAGATTGTTTTTCAAAGTGGTTTCATCATTTTACATTCCTACCAGCCACACAAAATTTTTCCATTTTTACCATGTCCTTACCAACATTTGTTATTTTTTAAATTTTTTTTTAGTTGTTGATGGACCTTTTTTTTTTTTTTAAATATTTATTTTCCAGTTTTCGGTAGACACAACATCTTTGCTTGTATGTGGTGCTGAGGATCGAACCCGGGCTGCACGCATGCCAGGCGAGCGCGCTACCGCTTGAGCCACATCCCCAGCCCTGATGGACCTTTTTATTTATTTATTTGCAGTGCTGAGAATTGAACCCAGTGCCTCACACATGCTAGGCAAGTGCTCTACCACTGATCTGTGACTCCAGACCAACATTTGTTATTTTCTGGGTTTTAAAAAAGTAATATTCAGCTGGGAGTGGTGGTGCATGCCTATAATCCCAGTGGCTCAGGACCCTGAAGCAGGAGTATTGTGAGTTCAAAGCCAGCCTCATCAATTTAGCAAGGCCCTAAGCAACTTAATGAGACCTTGCTTCAAGATAAAAAATTTATATATAAAGGGCTGGGGATGTGGCTCACCAGTTAAGTGTCCCTGGATACAATCCACGGTACCAAAAAAAAAAAAAAAAAAAGTAATATCCAGCTGGGCATGGTTGCCATGGTTGACACATATCTGTAACCCCAAACCCAAACCCAAGCCACCTGGGTAGGTTAGACAGGAGGATTGAAAGTTCAAGGTTAGCCTTGGCAATTTAAGGAGACCCTTTCTCAAAATAACAAAAAGAGCTAAAGGTATAGGTCATTGATAAAGTGCCCTTGAGTTCAATTCCAAGTATCAAAAAAAAAAAGAGTAATATTTATTCTTATGAATGTGAAGTGGTATTGTTTTAGTCAGCTTTTTAGCCACTGTGACTAAAGGACACAGTGCTGTAAACTGTAGAGGAGGAAGAGTTTATTTGAGGGCTCACAGTTTCAGAGGTCTGTCCGTAGAAGGCCAGCTCCATTCTTCAGGGCTGGAGGTGAGGCAGAACATCATGATGGTGAAGCAGGCCAAGGGAGACCTCCATTCAGAAGAACCTTACCATGATTAAGCAGAAACCCCCATCATATTTGTGTTATGTGGAGCTGGGGTTGTGGCTCAGAAGTAGAGCGCTCACCTACCATGCGTGAGACACTGGGTTCAATCCTCAGCACCACATAAAAATAAAATAAAGAGGGAGGGGGGAGGGGGGAGGATGGGAAAGGCAGCGGAGCGCAACAGACACTAGTATGGCAATATGTAAATCAATGGATGTGTAACTGATGTGATTCTGCAATCTGTGTATGGGGTGAAGGTGGGAGTTCATAACCCACTTGAATCAAAGTGTGGAATATGATATGTTAAGAAATTTGTAATGTTTTGAACAACCCACAATAAAAAAAAAAAGAAATACTAAACAAATAAACAAAAAATGTGAAATAAAAAAAAATAAATAAAAAAATAAAATAAAGATATTTAAAAAAACTGTGTCATGTAAGTTCTTCTTAGCCTGTAAGAAAGCTTTTTATCAGCAAAAACTTCTACAGAAGGACATGGTAGTTGGTAGTTTTTGTAAATGCCAGGTTTGCAGGGGAAAAAAACAAAAAAAAACCTCTGTCTAAAGGAAAAAAAATGGAACAGTACCTGTCATGTACACCTTCCTCCTACTAGATATAAAGTTCAAAGAATTTCCAAAATCTTGCTCCAGAGAATGTTTTAGACAAAAGCCCTCTCTGGACTGACTTCAGTCAATAGACCTGCTTCCTGAAAATTCCTCAGGTGTCCAGCCTCTTCTGTCCTACTTCAGCAGAAGAGTGTGGCAGAGGGAAACAGCTCACATGATGATCAGAAAGCAGAGAAAAGAAGTCTCCACTTGCCAGATACAAATATGTACCCCAAAGCCACACGTCCAATTCCTACCTCCTCCAACCACATCCTACCACTTCAATTACCACTCAGTTAATCCTTATTAGGGGATTAATCACTGATTGGATTAAGAGTCTCACAACCCAATCATTTCTCTTTTGAACCTTCTTGCATTGTCTCATATGTGAGCTTTTGGGGGGTACCTCACATCTAAACCATAACAGGTATCTAATTGTGATTTTTGTTTGCATTTTTTGATGACTAATAATGTTGAGCATCTTTTCATGTGCTTCTTGGTTATTTGCATGTCTTCCTCAAAGAAATATCTATCCTAAAGTCCTTTGCCCATTTTTGAATCGGGTTATTTGTTTTTTTCTGTTGAGTTTTCCCTTTTAAGATGAAAATTTGCAAACATTTTCTTCTGTGATGTGTCTTTTCATCTTCATGATGGTGTCCTTTGAAGCACCAAAGTGTTTAATTTTGATGAAGTTCAGTGGATCTAATTTTTCTTTTGTTGCTTGTGCTTTTGAATCATTTACCAAAGCCATGAAGATTTATATCTATGTTTTCTTCTAAAAGTTTTATAGTTTTAGTTCTTATATTCGAGTCTTGGATCCATTCTGACTTGTGTATATGGTGTGAGGATCCAGTTTTTTTTTTTTTTGGCCTGTGGCTATCTAGTGTCCACTGCTCGATTTTTATTTGTTAAATCAATCTTTCACTGTTCATCATATATATTACTAGATTCAATTTGCTAATTTTTATTCAGAATTTTTGCATCTACTTTGTGAGACTGTATTATTGTTTATTGTTGTTTTGTCATGCCCATATCTGGTTCTTGTCATCATAAATGAATTGGATCTAGGCCCAGGGCACACACCTGTAATCCCAGTGACTCAGGAGTCTGAAGCAGGAGGATCACAAGTTTAAGTCCAGCCTCAGCAACTTAGTGAGGACCTAAGCAAGACCCTGTCTCAAAATAAAAAGGGCTGGCTGGGCACAGTGGCACACGCCTGTAATCCCAGTAGCTGGGAGGCTGAGGCAGGAGGATCCTGAGGTTAAAGCCAGCCCCAGCAACTTAACGAGGCCCTATGCAACTTAATGAGACTCTGTCTCTAAATAAAATATAAAAAAAAGGGATAGGGATGTGCCTCAGTGTTAAGTGTCTCTGAGTTCAATCCCTGGTACCAAAAATATACATAAGTAAATAAAAATAAAAAGTGCTGGGGAAGGGATATAGATCAGTGATTCAATATCCAGTACTGTTAAAAAAAAAGGTTTTTTTATAGGAATTTGTCTATTTTATCAAAAATTTCAACTGGCACAAACTTGTTCATAATATTCTCTCTCTCTTTTTTTTTAAGATGGCATGATATTTAGTAATGTATTTGTATTCTTATTCAACATTGGTGAATTTTTTGTAGTCTTTCCCCCATTCATTCTTCCTAGTGGTTTATTAATTTTGTTATTTTTAAGGGATGCATTTTAACTTTAAATACTTTATCTATTGCATTTTTTAAAAAATTCATTAATATCACCTGGAATACCAGCTACTTGGGAGGCTGAACAGAAAAATGGAAAGTTTGAGGCCAGCTTGAGCAATTTAGAGAGAACTTGTTTCGAAATAAAATACAAAAAGGGCTGGGCACACAGTAGTAGAGTACCCCTGGGTTCAATCTCCATACCATATAAAAAACAATCAATTAATAAATAAAGTAAAAGAATTAAAATGTTTTATATATATGCAAACACATATGTATCATGTATATATATATATGCATAAATATATATGCATGTATGCAGTATATATATTCTAACCTTCTTAAAAGAATACACACACATATGTCTCTATTTATTCAAGAGTGTATATGTATGTTGGGTTTGTGTGTTCATGTCTTTAAGGCCCCCCCTCCAGCTATACAATTTGGTGATTTTAAGGAAATATATGCCTGATTTGAGGATCTTGTTCCATCAAATTGTCAAACAATAAATTCTAGATTGTATCCACTTAATGGTCAGAAGGGAGAGGGACTAGAGAAAGAGCAGAGGGAAGGGAAGAAGCAAAGAAAAAGTAAATGTAGTGATAGAAACAATCATGCCCCATAGTAAGTTGCGTTTACATTCCCAAGTACATTCACTGGACCTCACCTCTAGCTCCCAGCCTCATAGAGAAGGTTATGCAAATTTTTTCAAAGCTGCAGACCTAAATGCGATGCATGATCTGTGAGCAGATAAACCTGTAGTCAGTAGGTCAGAGTTCATCCCAGCATCTTTTTTTTTTCCTATCTGCATCTTTAAATATTTTTACATTAACATTCTTTTAATTGATAAATCAAAACATGAAAATTGTACATATTTATGGGGTATCATGTGATATTTTGGTACATATATATATCATGTAGTGTTTAAATCATGTTAAATATAATTATTTCCTTACACATTTGTCATTTCTTTTTTAAGTTTAATTGTAAATGGGCATAATATCTTTATTTATTTTTATGTGGTGATAAGGATCAAATCCAGTGCCTCACACATGCTAGGCAAGCACTCTACCACTGAGCTGCCACACAGCCCCCATTTATTATTTCTTTATGGTAAAAACATTTAGCTTTCTGAAATACATAGTACATTATCATTACATATTGTTACCCTATTATAGTGCAACCACATACCAGAACTTCTTAGTACTATCTAAGTATAATCTAGTTCCCATTGATCAACTTCTCCCCCAATCTCCTTAGCTCTGGTAACCACCATTCTACTCTCAACTTCTACCAGATCAACTATTTTATATTCTGCATATGCGTGAGATCATGGATACATGCATTTTGTGTACAGCTTATTTCACTTAATGATCCCCAGTTTCACCCATGTTATGGCAAATGGCAAATGACAGGATTTCATTCTGTTCAGGGGGAGTTCTATGGATCAAACCCAGGGCCTTGTGCCTGCTAAGCCCTGCTGTACACTGAACTACATCTCCATCCTCAGCATTATTTCATTTTTTTTTTTTTGTGGTGTTAAGGATTGAACAACAACAACAAAAATTGCTAGCAAGCACTCTGCCAACTAAGCTATATCTCCAGTCCATTTATTCCTTCTTATGGCTGAATAGTATTCCAGGATCTTAATTGGCCATCTCCATTCACTCAGGAAAAGCTGTCTTTATGGCACAGGAACAGAGGAGCAGCTGATAAACCATAGTAGTAGATTTATCAGAAATACATATGTGCACTTTGCATGATGCAGCCAAAGTGAAAAAATTACACCAAAGGCAACTCCTCGAGGACTACTAGACAATGAGAACCAAATTTGAGTCCTTCCACCAACATCAGTAACACCTCCAAGCATCACGAACTGTGCTGGTTACTGTCATGTGATTGGGTGGAAGAAAACCTATTTTTCCAAGCTTATAGGAAAAGATATGGCTAACTGAATTGTTGTAGCTGTTGTTTTGATACTGGGGGTTGAACGTGGAAGGGATGCTTTACCACTGAGCTACATTCCCAACCTTTTATTTTTTTAGACAGGGCTGCTGTCTCACTAAGTTGCTGAGGGTCTTGCTAAATATCTGATGGACCTTAAACTTGCAGTCCTTCTGCCTTGGCCTCCCGAGTAGTAGTTGGAATTACAGGTGTACACCACTGTGCCCAGCTGAGTGTTCATGTTTATGTCCAAGTGGGCAAGGAACTCAATGCCTTTTTTTTTTTTTTCAGTGATGGTCATCAAACTCAGGGCTCCTGCATGTTAGGCAAGTGTTGAGCCACAACCCCAGCCCCCAGTGCCTTTCTTTCAGGGAGGCTGTTGGTGTATGAGTGAAGTGAGCAGAAAATCATCAATAGCAAGGCATACCTTTCTGACAAAGTTGTTAATATACTTCATACACCCTTAATTGAAAATTTAATATGATAGATTATTTTACATGATCCCAAAGAGCTATGAATGAAGCATCAAAATCAAATCATTTCTCTACATGGAAAATGTATCCTCCTTAAAGGAATGTGATATCTTAAATGAAATTTAGAAACAATAATCATCACAGTCTAAACACTATCTCTGGCTCTAATAAGAAATTCAGACAGACTGGATAAAGTGGTACATGCCTATACTCTCACCTACTTGGGAGGTTGAGCCCAGAGGATCACAAGTTTGAGGCCAGCCTGGGCAATTTAGTGAGACCTTATCTCAAAATAAAAAAGTAAAAAGATTTGGGATTGAAGCTCAGTGGTAAAGCACCCAAGGGCTCAATCCTCAGTACTGCACCAAATTTAAAAATGCAGATAACCTGAAGTTGCTGCTGATTACTCAAACTCTGCAAAAGTTCTGCTTTGTCTAAATGGAAAAACCTGGAGGAGCATTGTTATGATTCTCACCCCTCTGAGCCTCCAGTCTCAAGGATGTAAAGTCCAGGTAAACAGGATTCCCTATGTGTTACTCAGCTTTGTATCATCATGACAAAATACCTGAGGATAATCAGCTACAATGAAAGGTTTATTTTGGCTGTGTTTTGGAGGTTTCAGTCCATGGCTGGTTGACCTGTTTTTGAGCCTGGGGAGACAGCACATCATGGCAGGAGTGCATGGCAGAAGAGACTTATTCAACTCATGGTGGCCAGGAAGCAAAAAGTGAGGAAGAGGGCTGGGTGTAGTGGCACATACCTCTAATCCCAGCAGTTTGGGAGCCTGAGACAGCAGGATTGCAAGTTCAAAGCCAGCCTCAGCAACTGTGAGGAGCTAAGCAACCCAGTGAGACCTTGTCTCTAAATAAAATACAAAATAGGGCTGGGGATGTGGCTCAGTGGTTGAGTGCCCCTGAGTTCAATTCCAAGAAAGAAAGAAAGAAAGAAAGAGAGAGAGAGAGAGAGAGAGAGAGAGAGAGAGAGAGAGAGAGAGAGAGAAGAAGAAGAAGAAGAGAGAGAGAGAGAGAGAGAGAGAAGAGAAAAGAAAGAGAAAGAAAGGAAAAGANAGAGAAGAGAGAAAAAAGAAAAAGAAAGAGAAAGAGAGAGAGAGAGAGAGAGAGAGAGAGAGAGAGAGAGAAAGGAAAAGAAAGAGAAAGAAAGGAAAAGAAAGAGAAAGAAAGAAAGAAAGGAAAAGAAAGAGAAAGAAAGAAAGAAAGAAAAGAAAGAGAAAGAAAAAGAAAGAAAGGAAGGAAGGAAAGAAAGAAAGAAAGCAAGAAAGAGTGAGGAAGAGGAAAGGTTGGGAAGGGTCCCAATATCCACTTCAAGGGCCTTCCCAGCCATTGAACTAACTTCCTTCTACTAGTCCCCACCTCTTAATGATTCTACCACCTCTCAATAGTGCCCTTGGGTGGGGATCAATACTTTAATACATAGGTCTTTGGGGGACATTTCAGATCCAAACCATAGTAACTTTTGCATTTCCAGCCCAGGGCTTGAAACCAGCTCTCTACTAACTAGTTATGTGACTCTGGTTAGATGACTTAATTACTCTGATTCCCCCATGACTTATCTTTACATTCAGACTTCATTTACCTCATGGAATTGTGAGGATGAAATAATGCAGCATAATTTAAAAGGTGAATTATAATGGCTACTGGACATTAATTTCTTCTGAGATTTCTCTATTGTCACTAGGGGGCAGAATTGTCCTAGGATTTAAGATGCAGAGTGGGATCAACCCTGTGACTCAACTTTGAATTTTCAAAGCATTTTTGCAAACCTTGAGTGGTGGTGACAGATAAAAGAGCTGCATTACGGTTTGGAAAAAAAGTGGCACCAGCAGGGGTGGAAATGACTGTGAATTTTCAGCATGAATTAATCCTTGAGACGAGCATGCTGGGCCTTTATTTTGGGAGCCAGGCTGCTCCCAGTGCTTTCTGTAGCTGGAATGGGGAAAACTGATTTCTTTGCAGTAAACTGGGACCAGAGGTGTTTCTCTGTGTAGAAAGTTTAAAAATCCAACCAGCTGCTTTCAGTTTTTGATAATGGATTATGGTGTTGAGGGGCCTGCCACTCACTTTGAAACTCATGCATGCCTAGGGAGCCCAAATGTGAGCATTCAGGCTAAACTTACTCCTGTGTTTTTGCCTATTATATTTTACAACTGTGTTGTTATAAAGACTATTGCCTAAATAACTATGAATTCATATTTTTAAACCCAGGTCAAAATAATTATTTTCATAATTATTATTTTTCTTAAGAAATTAAACATTGTTGTGGGCCTCTAGAGATACCGTGGCCCACAGCACTTTTCTTACTGTGCCTGTTGGTTAAGTTAGGCCTGAGTGACGGGGATTACACACCATTCACGATAAATTGGGATAAGAGAAGCCTGGGTTTTGAAAGTGTCTAAGTCTTGGCCAGGCCTTTCATAAGGGGTATGGCATAACAAAATACACAGACTGAGCTGCTAAACAACAGAAGCTTATATTCTTGAAGTTCTGGGAGCTAAAAGGCCAAGTCAAAGTGTTGACAGGATTGGTTTCTTCTGAGGTCTCTCTACCTGACTTGCAGATGGCCAACTTCTTGCTGCATTCATATATGATCTTTTTTCTTTTATATATATTTACAAACACATATATATCACATTTTTGTTGTGTCCATCAAAAAGTTACTGTTTCCCATTTTAACAGTAGGAGAAACAGGCTCTGAGATATGAACCAACTGTTCAAGGTCACACTGTATATAATATGAATATTACTATATATGTGTATATGTGTGTATGTGTATATATATATACATGAATATATATATGAATATTACTTAGCCTTAAAAGAAATGTAATGCTGCAATTAGGATGGACTTTGCAGACATGCCAGGTGAAATAAGCCAGACATAAAGAACAAATAGTGTATGATTCCACTAATAGCAAATACATAGAGACAGAAAATAGAATGGTGTATTTCAAGGGCTGGAGGGATGGTGAATGGAAGTTATTGCTTATTATTTAATAGTTGTAGAGTTTTTCTTTGGACTGATGAAAAAATTTTGGAAGTAGTGGTGAGGGTTGCATGACATACAAATGTACTTAATGCTACTAAATTGTATACTTTAGAAAATATTGAAGTGGCAAATATTACATTTTATCAGAATAAAACCTATTTTTAAATATGGTAAAATAAAGTTTTAATTCTTTCAGAAAATGGTGAATTTTCTGTTATATAAATTCCACTGTCTTTTTTTTTTTTTAATTCCAAGGATTGAACCCAGGGATGCTTAACCACTTAGCTACATTCCCAGTCCTTTTTAGCTTTTATTTTGAAACAGGGTCTCACTAAATTGCTTAGGGTCTTTTAAGTTGCTGAGGCTGACTTTAAACTCATGATCCTCCTGCTTCAGCCTCCCAAACCACTGGGATTACACCACCATGCCTCGCTGAACTCCCACATTACGGCAGTACTATTCACAATTGCCAAATTGTCAGTTCTACTGCTGAGCCACAACCCCAGCTCCCTATGATATATTTTTAAATAATTACAAGGACTAGGGGTGAAACTCAGTGGTAGAACACTGGCCTACCACGTGTAAGATCACAGGTTTGATCTTTAGCACCAAAAAAGCAAAACTAAAACTTAGAAAAGAATATGAAAGTTCCCAACACATGGACATTATTAGTGTTAGAGACAGGTGTGGTGGCACATGTCTGTAATCCCAACAACTCAGGAAGCCGAAACAGGGGCATTGTGAGTTCAAAGCCAGCCTCAGCAAAGGTGAGATACTAAGCAACTCAATGAGACTCTGTCTCTAAATTAAATATGAAATAGGGCTGGGGATGTGGCTCAGTGGTCAAGTGCTCCTGAGTTCAATCCCAGGTAACCCCCCACCAAAAAACAAAGAAACAAACAAATAAATAAATGGTTAGTGTTTGGGGGGGGAAAGTTAATTACTGATTTGATTATTATACATTGTATGTACATATATTGAATTATCACTCTGTACCCCATAAATATGTACAATTATTATGTCAATAAAAAGAAAAAATTAGCAGTTGGATATGTCAAACACCCATATTCCTAATGAGTAAGACAATGTACTTGAAGCTGGAGGGAATCTCCAGGGAATTATGCTGAGCAAAAAAGCCAGTCCATAAAGGTTATATGTTACATGAACTGTATAACATTCTTTCAATGACAAAATTATAGTGGAAATAGAGAAAAGATTAGTGGTTGCCAGAGTTTAAGGAGAGGTAGGAGTAAGAGAGAGGTTGGTGGGGCTACAAAGGGATTATAAAGGAATCCTTTTAGATTCTGGTGATAGGAATGTACTTGACACAGTATCTTGATACAGTATTATGGTTGTGATAATGTATAGTTTTGCAAGATCCTCCCACGGGGTGAGAAGCTGGATAAATGGTACACAAGGATCTCTTTGTAATATGTCTTATAACTGCATAGGAATTTACAATTATCTCCAAAAAAAAAAGTTCAATTAAAAAATATCATTTTGGGGACTGGGGCTGTAGCCCAATGGTAGAGCACTTACCTTGCACGTGTGGGGCACTGGGTTCAATCCTCAGCACCACATAAAAATAAATAAAGATATTGTGTTCATCTACAACTAAAGAAAAAAAATTAAATATTTTGGGGCTGGGGTTGTGGCTCAGTGGCAGAGCACTTTCCTCCCATGTGTGAGGAACTGGTATTGATCCTCAGCACCACATAAAAATAAATAAATAAAATAAAGGTATTGTGTCCATCTACAACCAAAAAAAAATATCTTTAAAAAAATATCATTTTGGGGCTGGGGATGTGGCTCAAGCAGTAACACGCTTGCCTGGCATGCGCGGGGTGCTGGGTTCGATCCTCAGCACCACATAAAAATAAAATAAAGATGTTGTGTCCACAGAAAACTGAAAAATAAATATTAAAAAAACTCTCTCTCTCTCTAAAAAAAATATATCATTTTGGCACTGGAGATGTAGTTCAGTGGTAAATCAGTTGCCTATTATGCATAAAGCCCTGGCTGGGTTCCATCTCTGCTTTTTTTTGGGGGGGAAGCATTCTGTTTCCTGTGTAGAGTTTGTTTGGTAGCAAGCAAGAGGGAAGTGGATAGACCATAGATTCCTCTTGTCCAAGCCTTTCATTTTAAAGATAAGAAGAGTTTGCATGACTTTTTGAAGTTCCTGTAAATGAAGTTCTGTATTTGAAGTTCCTGCTTATGAAATGGCTAGACTGGATACGGTGATCTGATTCCCAGGCTTCTCTTACACTAAAGTTACCCAAAGTTTTCTATGCTGACTTTTCATGACTCTTAATGCCTTCCTAGGAATACTGGAACAATGGGAGTATTAAAGCGTGTGTAGAAAAAACGAACTCAAGTTTGGTTTCTCCTACTATAGGCTCACAGCACAAATCACTTCTGAAACCATTTTTTGAGGGACACACACAAAGTCATTGGTTCTGTAGCAGCAGACACCAGCCAAGTATCCTCTAATTCAATTCTGACACTATTTTCCTGGAGGTAGCATCAGATTCCCCATATTGAGGACTCAATCCCCAAGACTGCCCCCACATCAAATCCAGTTGTAAGTCGGGGCCCCTGAAACTTCTGACCAAATAGAGTTCCCAGTTGAGTAGTCCCAGCTACTCAGGAGGCTGAGAGGAGGATCACTTGAGCCCAGAAGTTTGGGGGTCTGTCTGGGGAACATGGCAAGACTCTGTTTCAAAACAAGCAGAAAAACAAATTGGGGTTCCCATGATCCCCTCCTCAGGTTTGATTTATTAGGCCAGCCCATACAACTCGAGAAAATATTATACTTACATTAACTGGTTTATTAAAAAGGATATTTTAAAGAATATGACTAGTCAGCCAGATGAAGAGATACATGAGATAAAGTTTGAAAGGATTCTGAGCATAGAAGTTGTGTCTCCATGAAGTTGGGGTGTGCCACCTTCCTGGCACATGGATGAGTCTGTGCTCACCTTCCTGAAAGTTTCTATATGTTCAGATATCTAGAAGTTCTCTCCAAACCCTGCCTTTTTTTTTTTTTGGTGCTTGTGATTGCATCCAGGTCCTCCTTTTGGGTTTTTATGGAGACTTCATTGCAGAGACATGACTGAAATCATGTCCAATCAAAATGTGATTGGACAAAAAGGGTATGAACTAATGCTAATAGACTGAGTAGAGACACCCAGCAAGGCCTATCCAGATCTTTCAGCATTCCTTCTTCCCAGTTATGGTGCAGGACCTCTTCTAAAACAGGGTTATTATCCTCTATTATTAGAAAAAGAATATCAGAGCTAGGTACAGTAGTACAAGCCTGTAATCCTGGGTATTGGGGAGGTGGTGGCAGTGGGATTGCAAGAAAAATCATAAAAGTACAAACTTTGATTTTTTTCTTACATTATGCATACAAAAATTTTAATTAAAAGTACCAGCCTCAGCAATTTAGTAAGACCCTGTCTTAAAATAAAAGATAAAAAGGTCTGGTGATATAGCTCAGTGGTATGGCACTACTGGTTCAATTCCCAGAAAAAAAAGGTAGATCCCTTTCTTTGTTACCAGGAATTGAACCCAAATAAAAGTGGCACTTTTATTTGCCACTGAGCCACATCCCCAACCTCCACCTTTAAAAAAGTTCTTTTTTTTTTTTTTTTTTTAGTTGTAGATGGTTACAGTACCTTTGTTTGTTTATTTATTTATTTGTATGTGGTGCTGAGGATCAAACCCAGTATCTAGGCAAGTGCTCTACCATTGAGCTACAACTCCAGCCCCATTCCCAGCCTTTTGCATTTTTTATTCTGAGACAGGGCCTAAGTTGCTGAGGCTGCACTTGAATTTATGATCCTCCTGCCTCAGTCCATTAAGCTGCTGGGATTACAGGCAAGTACTACCATGCCTGGTCATAGAATTTCTTTATGACCAACTTCAAGGCAGAACACAGGAAATATTAGTTTTTATGACAGATTTTGGGAAAGAGAAATTCTAGTTTCTGTGGTCTGCCCTGGTGAAGGAGTTAACAGCCAGGAAGCATGGACATAAACCAAAAATATATATCATAATATCACAAAGCACAATAACAAAAAAAATCTGTAATAATAATCCAAAGTAATGGGGGAGGTATTAATACTAGTCATATAACACCATTTGGCACATACAAGTTTGGCTTACTATGTTGCAAGAAGGTGAATCAGACTGGGCTCAGTGTCACACTCCTCTAATCCCAGCAGATTGGGAGGATCAAGAGTTCAAAGCCAGCCTGGGGATATGGCTCAGTGGTAGAATGTCCCTGGGTTTTATTCCCAGTCCAAAAAAAAAGTGAATAAAAAGTCTTAATCATCTGAGTGATTTGTACCAATCAGTTCCTGAAAGAAATTCCAAAGGATGCTGCTGAGATTTTAATTTCTGTATCTTTGAGGCTGGGGCCAGAAAAACTGCCAAAGACTTATTGGCAAAGATTTTTAAAAGGATATCCTAAGACTTGTGTTGCTCCTAAAATAACATGTCAGGTAGAGCAGATTTTTTGGCTACTTCTGTCTTTTCATTGTGTTTTTAAACTTACACTTTATGGTAGATTGAACTATTATCATTTGTCCCAATTCTTAATGTCCTACCTGTTAAATCCTTGTTCTTTGCCATGTAGGTTTGCAGTTCCTCCATGATAGGATGGGGAGAATAGTTTTCCCTGCCTTGTTAATAGTGAGCTTGGCTGCGTGACTTGCTTGGGTCAATGCAGCATTTAGGAATGAGGGGAGGCCTTAAATGAGTTTGAGTGTTGTGATTTGGCTCTCCTGAAAAACTGTTGGTGTAAGGAAGATGAGACACTTGAAGCAATGCTTAGCCAATCTACAGATCCATGAGCAAGAGAATAAATGCTCATTGTCCTCCTCCACTGAACTTGGGATTTGTTGAATTTATTATGCAATGGTGTTGCAACAATGGCTCACTAGTACACATAAGGAATGTACTTCTAATTAAGATTTTGTATGCATAATGTAAGAAAAAATCAAAGTTTATATTTTTATGGTTTTTCTTTATAAAGGCATTCTTTAACATTTTTTGATCTTGCTCATTTTTATTTCAATCTTGATTTTTGTCTTGTCAAGAATCTGTATTTTTGGGGGGAGGGGGTACTGGGGATTGAACTCAGGAGCACATCCCCATCCCTAGTTTGTATTTTATTTAAAGACATGGTCTCAATGAGTTGCTTAGTGCCTTGCCATTGCTGAGGCTGGCTTTGAACTTGGGATCCTCCTTAGTTCGCCCTCAGCCTCTTGGGCCACTATGATTACAGGCATGCACCACCAAGCACCCCCCCCCCCCCCCGGCCATCTGTCACTGTGCCACAACCCCAGCCCTGACAAAAATCTTATTAACACTTTGTGATGGCCAGTTCTTGGAAAGAACATTTTCTCTTTTGTTTTTGCTTTTTTTCTCTTTTTTCTCTTCCTTCCTTCCTTTCTTCTTCTTCTTCTTTTTTTTTTTTTTTTGGTACTGGTGATTGAACC
>NW_025999898.1:1911071-1932112 GCF_001458135.2 Marmota marmota marmota
TTTTTTGGTACTGGTGATTGAACCCAGGGGCACTTAACCACTGAGCCACATCCCTGGCCATCTTTTGTTTTATTTAAAGACAGGGGCTTGCTGAGTTGCCTATGGCTTCACTAAGTTGCTGAGGCTGGCTTTGAATTCAGGATCCTTCTGCCTCAGCCTCTTGAGCTGCTGGGATTACAGGTGTACACCCTGCCCAGCTCTCCTTTGCTTTCTTGAAACAAAATTCAGGCTCTTCGTCCCATAAACTGCACCATGATTTTTTGAACCCATCAGTGAAGAAATTCTCCAATCATATTTCTAGAATGGTCTACTTTACGGTGTTGAAAAGAAAGGAACTGGATTAATGTATATTAATCTGGGTAAATCTCAAAAATAAAATCAAACTGGGCGCAGTGGCACAGTCCTATAATTCCAATTCAGGAGGCTGAAGCAGGAAGGTAACAAATTCAAGGCCAGCTTGGGCCATATAGTGAGATCCTGTCATGAAATTAAAAATAAAAAGGGCTAGGAAAGTAACTTAGTGGTAAAGCACCCTGGGTTCAATCCCTGGTACTACAAATAAATAAAATTGACAAATAACCGTTATTTAGCTTTTTCCTCAGCTTTTTCCTGTGATAAAAGATCTGAGATAATCAATTTAGCAAGAGAAAATGATTCTGTTACTTTGAGCCTGTGACAACATAATACATCATGGTATGAGCATGTGACAGAGTAGGTCTGTTACCTCATGTTGGCTAGGAAATGCCAGGGTTTTTTTTTTTTTTTAATTTTAATATTTATTTATTAGTTTTCGGCAGACACAACATCTTTGTTGGTATGTGGTGCTGAGGATCGAACCCGGGCCGCACGCATGCCAGGCGAGCGCGCTACCGCTTGAGCCACATCCCCAGCCCATGCCAGGGTTTTAATATCCCCTTCAAGGATATGCCCCAATGATCTAATTTACTAGCACTAGGTCTGACTTACTAAAGATTCCTCCACCTCCCAATAGTACATGGGCTGGGGAACAAGCCTTTAAAGTGTGGGTCTTGGTCCATTTAAGATCTAAAGTGTTACCATAAGCAAGAGGCTAAAAATTTGTTTATGGAAAGAGAGTCAGAGGACAGATAGGGCATTGAGGGGCAAATAGAGGCTGAACTTAGGGAGCAAGAAGACCCTACAGGGGTTGGTAGTTTATTGGGACTTCGGTGATAATCTGATTTCTTTTAAACTTGGCTGGAGTCCAGTGAAAAATGTCTCCCTTGTTAATTCTAGGTGGTGGATGAGTGCTTGTTATTTGTTCTCTTTTTTTCTGCAACTTTTACATTTCTTCCAAAAAATCTTTTACCTGTACCTATAGCACTTCTCCCATATCATAAAAATCGTCTTTGCTCCATCAGCTCTTGACCCATATGTCTCCCTAACATGACCATGATTTTCCAAGGAACTGGCCTGAGAGGTACCCAGGTGATCTGTTCAATGACTGGGAACCCATGTGCCAGGGCTATGCAAGTGGCCAGGGATGAGACTGCAGAGATTTTGGCCTCTCAAAGCTCATAGGTTAGTGGGGTATCCTGACAAGTGAGCAGGCAGTTCACTGAGTGGGCAGTTCATATGTAAGTTTCCTCATTGAGTGAGGAAAAACATAAGAGGGGTGTCTAACAGCAAGTGTGGTTTGGAATCCACAGGAAAGAGACTAGAGAAATATGACAGATCTTAAGTTGGAGAAATGAAGGTATGGGAGAAAGAATATTTCCAGCTAAGGGGACAGACAGTTTTAGTGCAAGAGCTTCAAGCAAAAAGAAAGCATAGAGGATTTGAGGAACTAAAAGAAATTTGGAGTGGGCTGGGGATGTGGCTCAAGCGGTAGCGCGCTCGCCTGGCATGCGTGTGGCCCGGGTTCGATCCTCAGCACCACATACAAATAAAGATGTTATGTCCGCCGAAAACTAAAAAAAAAATAAATATTAAAAAAAAAAAAAGAAAAAAAAGAAATTTGGAGTGATGGAGAGAAGAGGTGGGGCTTGGAGAGAAGGATGGGCTGAGATATCTAACTCTTCAGGAATAATACAGGCTCTGGCCCTACCAATTAACTACATAGGTGTCTTACTGAATCTTTCAAAGCCTGTTTCTACATCTACAGAATGGGGATAAAACCACCACTTACAGCATAAATTTTTGTGAAGATTCAAGGATATAATAAACAAAAATGTTTGGCAGTTGATCAGGGCTCAATAAATGCTACTCTTTGTCAAGGGGTTAGAGGAAAACCATGGAGGGATCTAAGGGGTAGTTTGGACAAGTGTGAAATTGTGTTTTACAATCAGTACAGGAAAAACACAAAGGTATCAAATCCATGAGATGGTACAATATTTAGGATTTCCCCCCTATACAACATTTCACCATCTCCAAGAATCTGAGATTAAAAATGCAAAAAAAAAAAAAAAAAAAAAAGGAGATAAATTCCTAAAAGGACTCCTACCAATGCAAGCCTCCACCTTCACCATTCTCACAGGGTAGGTGACTACAACTTGATGCCAATTCCAAAGAGCTACAGCCAATCAGATGGTGGGAAGCCAGCAGTGGGTATGTGCCCCTGAAGCTGCATGGAACTAGATACCAAAAAGTGCTCAGTTCAATAGTCAGAGGCTGGGCAGCCAACAGCACCTAGGTCCCTTGAAGAATAATTGAAAGGTAGAATCGATTAAGTGGTCTTCAAATATTCAAAGAGCTGGTAGGGCAATGAGATCTTGGGCAGGTCTGTGCAGCAACCACATGCAGCAACCATTCAATTATTCAGAATTATTTACCGGACCCCTACCGCATACAATCATGCATTGGTTACTGACAAAGACACATTAGAGAAATATCATCAAGCGATTTCTTTGTTGTGTACTTATGTAAACCCTTTATGGTATAGGTCAATCACTCAATGTGGATTGCATTGAATGAAATGGATGAGGTTACTGTTCATGTTAACATAGCATTCTATAATATGCTTTCTTTTTAGCATGCTTTAATAATAGCATAAAGTAAATGAACTAGTAACAATATAGTCATTTATTATTAAACTTGTCCTGTACATAACTGTACATGCTGTTATATGACTGGCAACACAGGTTTGTTTGCACCAGCAACACACAAACCCATGAGTAATGTGTTGTGCTACATCACATAATCCTATCAGGCAATACAAATTTTTCAGCTCCCTATAACCTTACAAGGCCACAATTATGTAAATTGATCAGTCTTGACCAAAATATTATTTATGTGACAAATGGCTGCATGTCAAGCACTGTTCTAGGTGCTTGAGAGGCCAGGAGGGATCAGAACAAATGAAAAAACAGTTCCTGACTTCAAGATGCTTACATTAAATAACACAGGTGGGGAGGTAGTGGTAAATACTACAAAATGCAAATGGAGATATGGGATGGGAGGGCGCATACTTCAAACAGTGTGATAAAAACGCAAAGATCCATCTATAGTGAAAGAGGAATTATGAGGGAAAAGCATCCATGCACAAGGTAAGGTACAGCACATATTATAAGGTGACAGTAAGCCTGGTTTGTTCAAATTGCTTCTACAACCGCAGCGAAATTTGAAGTAAAGCTATCAGTTGTCAATGAGAAAGAAGACAGCAATGGATGTTATGAAAAACTCATCTATGACCCTGGAGAATTAGAAATAATACTTAATAGAGAATTCCCAGAATGAACTGCAGAAATGAGTTTTCCATCACTGGAAGAGGGCAGGAAAAGAATTCTTAAATCAACAGCCCTCTTACACTTAGACCATCTCATAAATGTTAAGATTCTGGGTTGGGGTTGTGGCTCAACGGTAGAGTGCTAGCCTAGTATGTGCGAGGCCCTGGGTTCGGTCTTCAGCAACACATAAAAATAAATAAGTAAAAAAAAGGTATTGAGTCCAATTACAACTAAAAAATAAATATTAAAAAAAAGATTCTGTGACAGGAGATGTTATAGTATTACTACTGCATTAGTGGATAATTAATCTCTCTTCTAAAAAAAGATGGGACAACTCTTCCTCAATCGTGAAATGAAGCACAACTATGTCAGACAGGATGCTTTCCAAATAGCAAAGATGACCTGGATAGAATTTCACATTGCAGAAATCCTGAGGGTTAAAGAAAACGTTAACATTTTTTAAAAAATTTAGTTGTAGATGAACACAATAACTTTATTTTATTTATTTATGTGGTGCTGAGGATCAAATCTAGTGCCTCACACATGTGAAACAAGCACTCTACCACTGAGTCACAGCCCACCCCCTGGCACTCCTGTTGCTCTGGACAGAGGAACATTATCCTCAGGAAAAATCATTTTTCTTTCTGAAACATGTGAGTATGGTGTGATATTGCTGTTTTTAAGAGTCATTCTTTCAAGTAGGAAGAATAGATGATTAAAAATAGAGACCTTAATTAGAATAAAATATTTCATGCATGTATAATTTTATCAAAATGGATTCTACTAACATATATAACTAAAAAGAACAAATAAAAAAGTGACTCTTTTTTAAAAGTAAATAAATGGATCCCATTGTATTTATATTCCTCCAAATAGTGTTCTCAGCAAACTAGAATCTTAATCCAAATATGTGAAATATAGTTTCACCTAATTGTATAATTGCCATGTGAGAAAAGTCAGTGACACTATTTAAAAAGCACACAGAACACTTGGTCAATAAAATTAATACATACATAGTTGGTCAATGACTCAGATTATTTACCGGACCCCTACTGCATACAATCATGCATTGGTTACTGACAGAGAAACATTAGAGAAATATCAATAAGCGATTTCTTTGTTGTGTACTTATGTAAACTCAGATCAAAAGGACTACTATTTCAAAATACCATATTCCCTGGTTAAAAAAAAAAAAAAAAAAAGACTATTTTCCATTGCTGAGTATGTTCAAAATGTTACACAGCAGGTTCTAGAGGTCACCTTTGAGGTGGAATTCTACACATGTTCTGAGCTCAGAACAGTTCTCAAAAACGTTCTGGAATGTCTATTAAAAAACAAAACACAAAATAAAACAAAACTTCATGGCATTACAGGCATAATTTTAATCTAGTATTAGACCACAAGAATAAAACTAACAGCCCTGACAGTTATTTGAAAGGTTTCAAAAAATTTTTATTCTCATAAATTAACACACATAACAGTGGGCATTTTAGAGTCACAAACTACCAAACAGAAAAGGAACTGCAGGGGCATCATGTATGCCAATGTTACCAAAAATGTACAAATTTCACTGAACTATTGACCATGATAATATAGAAACACTTCAGGCAGCTATTTACTGGCCCAGACCTTGGTTCAAGGAGATGCGGCCTCTCATGGAGAATTCAAATCCAATTCAGCACCAAGAGGGGCTTGTGAAGACAGTTAACAAGCATCAAATCTGAGCATGCTGTGCTGAATGACAGGCTACATGGGGACCCCCACTTCACAGTCAAAGTTCCTGCTGTTCCTGGCTAGATGGTAATATTAAACTGTGATTTTAGTGAAGTTAAGCCTTTCCCCCTAGTCAGCTTTATACAGAAATTCAGTTCAAGCAAGGGGTCCTCTTCTGGCATGAATCCAGGCAAGGATACTCCCTACCTCTGGCCAATTATTAATACTTTGGATATAGCCACCCACAATGTGGTTATTTAAGAGGTCCTTTCCATGATACCAGGGGAAAAGTTTACAGAAACAAAACAAGGGTATTAAAGAAAGCACCAACTGCATACTCCTCTCCCACCCCAGGCAATGGGAGAAAAGTATCATTGCCCAAAAGTTGTTCTTTCGCAGATCTTAATGTACATGGTACTGATGCTGAGATGGAATCCCAGCTTGGAGATGGGAGTGATGGCTCTCTGCCCGTTAGGCTGTACTGCAGCCTTGGACCTGCTGCCACAGTCCTGCACACTTGCTACTGCTTTTTACCTGGTGGGCAGGGGATGAACCACTGGGAGTCAATGCCCAGAGATTAGAATCTGAAATTGACCTCAGGTTGGCTCTGGTGCCCAAGCAAAAGACCCTTTCAGGCAAAATTGTGACAAAGTGTCATGATTTTCACAGCTCTTGGAGGAGCACTGAGTTTTGGGATTCACAGCATGAGTTTCTGAGCTCTTCAGGCTCCGAGTAAGGCAAACGCTACACGTCTTTTCACTGTACCTCCCTCAGCTGTAGCTTTTAAGAATAAGGTTGGTAAGAAAAAGTGAACAATCTGCTTTTAAAAGTATGAGGTACGTTCAACTAATTGAGATATGAAGTTGGAAAGAAGACTAACGGGGGAAAAAAAAAAAGAAATAGAAAAGAGGAGGAGGGGAGGTAAGGGGAGTTCAGGCCAGTATAGCTGGAAATCAAAATATGGAAAAGGAGATGGGCAGAACCCTGATTGGACCTGAGATTTCTCCTCCTTTTTCATAAACATGAAAACACTAAAACTTCTGGATGTGATATAGTTGAATAAACTGTAACTGATGGCAGCTTCCCAATACTTGGGGTGGGAAGTCTCCATACTCATAATTCTTATCAACTTCCAGCACAATAGACCTCCTATGGCCCTGGTCAGGTGGCATGCCAGCAGCTGACTAATGTCTCCCATTGTGGTCAGTGACCACAGATTCTGAGGATCACTGACAGCCCCGAGGCTGGCTAGATAAATAGCAAAATTGGATGTTAAGACAGGTGTGGCTGAGTTCTACTAGAACCTGATGTAGCAACTTCAGGTAATTTCAGGATTGCAATGGGGACCCCTTTTTTGGAGCAGGGATAGGGCTCTCTGGTGAGGGTAGGCCAAGAATTCCAAGGACAGAAAGGGTTGGCTTCAGAGCAGTTTTTCCCCTACATTCCAGGATAAGGAAGGAGCCAGGAGCCTAGTCCTCCATTCCCAGACGCCAATGTTTCAAATCACTGCTCTAGGACCTTTCAAGTGCCATGCCTATAATAGGCAAACTTGAAATTTTATGCCTGTCATGTTGGTGATACTACATTTGTGCCCCCTCAACTTTCATCTGCTGGGTGACATGATTGCCGCAGTACTGCTTTAGCTGTGGTTGGCAATGGAGCTCCCTACATGTTTGTACAAGGGAACAATGTATTACTCATTGTACTCTCTCTAGGAAAATGACAGAGAGGGACTGAGTGCTAAGAACCTTGTCTAACAAAGGTAGAGGTATTGAAGTGAAACATAGGTCATGTCCACACAGTCTCGATAAAGGGGATACAGAATGGCAGAATCTGGCCAGCATCATTCAGAGGCAGTATGGAACCCTGGTGCTCTTCTAGTCCTACTGGGCCATGGCCTTGGAATCTTCTGTGGATGTCCAGGTATATATGTCACTTGTTTAAATGCTACGTCTGAGGCAGTGGGCCTGGATGACAGACGTGGCACCTTTTTTTTTTTCCTGTTCTTGTCAGTTTTTCTGCTCCAGCATGGCACAAACTTAACCTGCAAAAGAAAGGCACATAGAGACCCCCCAACCCCCAACCCATCTCCCCACCCACTAACAAATGGGGAAACAAAACATCCTAAGAGAGTAATCCAACATTCCAGGAGGGCACCAGATGCTCATCTCTGACTGGGAAATGTCCCTGGAGCTATGACAGTTCCATCAGTGATTGCTTTGTGGCAGTGGCTCCTAGGAGGATGAAGAAAGGTGAACAGTGTCCTGAGGCTGGCTTGAGCATATCACCAGCCAAGGAAAGTTGATTCTCTGAACTCTTATTTTAAGTGAGGGAAATAAAAAAAATAAATTAAAAAAAAAAAAAAGAAAGAAAGAAAGAAAAGAAAAAAAAAAGAAACTATAAGGGAAGGATGGAGGGGGGAGGGATTCATTGGGAAAGGAATGAGACTTCTGAGCCTGCTGCCCAGACTCCTGCAGGTACAAACCAAGACACTCAGCTACTTCAGGCATTTGACAGCATTTTCAGTAGGTTTGACCAGGTATCCTCAATGAGGGTTGGCTATGGAATTTCAGAATCCCACCATGAGAATGGATCACTGGGACTGAACTACTACCCTGACTCTCTCCCTACTCCTGGAGCAGGCTGCTTGGATAGCTGCAAATACTCTGGGTTGGTCTCTTATCACCACCCAAGTTGCTATAGTCAACTTGGTTACACACCAACATTTGAGAGAAAACCACACTTGACCTTAGCATTTTTTTAAATGACTGGAAGAGAAATCTGATTTCACTTATATCACTAAAAAAATAATAATAATAATAATAAAATAAAAAATGTGTGTGTTTAGTAGGCAGGAATGAGAACCCAGAGGAAAAAGTGCCCCTCAAATGAGCTACACTAGAAGTTAGAGATGGGGAGGGATTACTTAAAACACATGAATGGGAAAATGTTTCCTCCATGTACTGATCAACTGGGTCATATGCCTGACATGTATTCTCCTAAGACATGTACTGTCTTTCTCCTTAATGTCTTAAAAAAAAAAAAATCACATTTAAAGGCCCCAAACATGCAGCAATAATAATAAAAAAAATAAAAATAAAGAAACTGAAAATAATCAACACTACAACATTAAAAGTGCAACTTACTTTGGGGCGTGGACGGGCTCCTCTGGCATTAGTGACCCACAGTCACAGTGGGGAGAAAATGATGGAAAAAGGCCCCCCACACACGCACACACTCATATACACTCACACCAACAGGTTCTGGACAGACTCAAATGATTAGAAAACACAATAGCTCATCTTTTCTCGACCACCTAAATGAGCCAGTGAGACCACACAGGGCAGGACACCAGGTCCTCCTCCCTAGGCCATGTTTCTAGCACCACCGTAAACAAAGCAGAACTTTCATTTGGACGTGCAAATGCTGTGAGTCCTTGGAATCCTAGTGTTGCTTAAGATATGTGGCTTCTTCCTCCTTCCTCCTGCGATTGGGAGGAGGTGGCCAGATGTCATTCAGGACCATTTCCAGGAGAAAAGAGCATTCCTGAGGTTCTAAACTCAGCAGTAGAAGTAGAGGTTCCTCCTTTACCAGTTCCTAAAAAGGCTGCACCTTGAAATAGGTAAATATTCATGGACTGGACATCTTGAGTGGTTTGGGCCTAAGGGCAAAATTAGCTGACCTATTCCATGGAGGTCCAAAAACATACAAAATTGAGACTCTTATCTAAATTTGTTTCAACAACCTGAAGACTGCTCCTGTTCCTCTTCCTTGGCAAAGAAGGTCTCTAGTTCCATCAGTTTCTGTAGCAAAAGAGCATCCAGTTCTCGACTCTGCAGAGCTGCCTTCTGGGCCCTGGTAAAGCTGCCTGTCAACTTGACTTTACCTCGAGCTCTCCTCTTTCGTGGTACTGTAAAATCCTGAAATTCTAGAACTCGCTTCCTCTTCTGTTGGCTTACTGAGATTAGTGTACCATTTCGTTCCTTGGGTTCCTCAAAGATGGTCTCTAAACACCTGAGGATGGGGTACAAAACAAAATCAATGACAGACTGACTCACATGGCTGATTAACCTTTTCTTTCTAGTTACTAGAAGCAACTACTCCCTACTCAACTGTTTCCTCTTAGCATCTATCTATATGTATGGAAAACACAAATATAGGTATTTATTAATATGTATATGTATACATAGAGGAAAAAGTTCAAAATGGATAATATAGAATAAAAGTGAAATTAATTCCCACCATAGACAATAATAATTTTTTTGTGTGTAATTTCCCAAAAGCCATTCAGTGTATAGATAGGCATAAATAACATATTAGGGAGTGACCCTTTCCTATAAAGTTCAGGTAGTACTAACATTTTAAACTTTGTGAGCCATATAGGTGGCTATTACAATTTTTTTTTCCTCTTCCTTCCTTCCTTTTTTTTTTTAAATATATATTTTTAGTTGTTGACAGACCTTTATTTTATTCATTTGTTTATATGCGGTGTTGAGAATCAAATTCACTGCCTCACCCATGCTAGGCGAACGCTTTACCACTGAGCTACAACCCTAGCCCTTCCTTCTTTCAACAACAACAAAAATGTAAAAACCATTATTATAGGTCATTAAAAACAAAACAAAACAAAAAAAACAAGCTGGGCATTGTGGGACACAGCTTATAGTCCCAGCACTAAGGAGGCTAGAGTGGGGGAATACTTTGAGCCTAGGAGTTCCAAGCCAGAGAAACCCTATCTCATTAAAAAGAAGAAAAAGGGGCTGGGGATAGGGCTCAGTTGGTGTAGTGCTTATCTTGCATGCACAAGGCCCTGGGTTCAATCACCAGCACCACAAAAAAACAAACAAACAAACAAACAAAAAAAGCCACTGGCTAGAATTTGGCCTATGGTTGGGCATATGGCCCAAACAGTAGCAAACTGTAACTATATATACTGTCTTATACAATGTGTTGTCCTATCAATACCCTTTAAACTTGTTCCAATTTACTACAATAACAATAAATCAGATGATTTTTTTTTGGCAGTGGTGGTACTGGGGATTGAACTTAGGGTGCTATACCACTGAACTACATCCCCAACCCTTTTTTTTGAGACAGTTAAGGATGGCCAGGAACTTAAATTCTGTTACCTTAACCTCTAGAGCTGCTGGCATTATAGGTATCTGCCACTGTGTTGAGCCAGATTGATAAGATTCATTTTTTAAGGTTATACAGCATATTCCATTATAAGGATGGACCAAAATACCAGCAATGGATATTTTGGATTATTTCAAATCCTGTCCTATCTAGCAATGAATAGTCTTGTACAAATGTCTTAAGAGTACATGTATAAAATCCTACAACTATTGGGCTGTATCCTAGACAAAATAAATGTCATAGACTTGAACTGAATTCAGACCCAAACGTGGTCGAGAGAAACTTTATGTACTTGGGATTGGACTCATATTTGAGGATCAGTGATATATCAGTCCAAAAGAAGCTGGTCAGTATGTTGGGTAAAAACATAAATACAAACTACAAAGAAACTACATTTTATATGTCCATCTAACCCATACATATTTCTTTCCTATTCTACCACTGACCACAATTTAAGCAGAGGGATCAAAAAATACCAAATTCTAGTTATTCATAAGTAACAATATTGATAGAGCTGAAACCCTCCTGAAGTTCTAGATATTTATATCAATCATTTCAGAATTCTTTCCGCCCACCTTTTTTAAATTTCCCATCCACATGTACCTACCTGTTTGCAGGAGGAGACTTATAATTCTTGTTGGTATATATTTCTTCTAAACTAAATTCCTTCTTCTTTAACCTTAAGAGAGAAAAAAATAAAATCTTTATGCTCTCTAAAGAACATAGTTTCACAACTCTACCCCTTCTATTCTTTTATTTCAATCTTGTATTAAGTTAGAGAGATGTCTTACATGAACGATTTGTACCAGGTTTTCTCTTTCTGAGTGCCAATCTTTCAAGTTTATGGAATTTAGTCCATTTATGGAATTAGGAATGGTATATTTGGATTTATTCTATTATTTCATTTTACAGTTTCTCTCCTCTCATGGTTCTGGGGACGGAACCCAAGGATTCATGCCTATCAGACAAGCACTCTACCAACTGAGGTATATCCCCAGCATGTCTTTCTTTATTACCTTCTCCTTGGAAATTATAAACTCTTTCCTGTAATGATTGGCAATAATTTTAACCAGCATATTAAACTTATAAACTGAAGTGAATCAATACTTTCACCCTTCTTTCAAACAATAAAAGGTCCCTGGAACATTTTATTTTATTTTATTTTTGGTACCAGGAATTGAACTCAGGGACACACAACCAGTGAGCCACTTCCCCACAGCCCTTGAGTTGCTTAAGGCCTTGTGAAGTTGCTGGGGCTGGCTTTGAACTCACAATCCTCCTGCCTCAGCCTCCCAGGCCACTGGGATTACAGGTGTGTACCACGTTGTTCTGCTGGGCACAGGCTTTCTTTTCTCTTCTCTTTTTAAGACAGGTGTCTTGCTACGTTGTCTGGGCTGGCTTCAATTCCTGGACTTAAGCAAACCTTCTGCCTCAGCTTCCTGAGTAGCTGGAGGTATAGGTATGCACTACTGCACTTGGCTATTTTTGTTTAATTTTTTTAGTTGTAGTTGGTACAATATCTTTATCTATTTATTATTATGTGGTGCTGAGAATCAAATCCAGTACCTCACACATGCAAGGCAAGTGCTCTTCCACTGAGCTACAGCCCCAGCCCTTTGGCTTTTTTTTTTTTTTTTTAAACTTTTAAGTTATTATTATTATTTGCAGTGTAGGGCCTTGAGCATGTGAGCCAAGTGCTCTTATACTCTTAGCAACATTAATTTTTTTTTAAAGTACCTTTATGAAGGCTGGGGTTGTGGCTCAGTGGTACAGCACTTGCTTAGTGTGTGTGAGGCACTGGGTTCTATCCTCAGCACCACATATAAATAAATATAGGTCCACTGACAACTAAAAAAAATATATATATATATAAAAAAGTACTGGGGTGGGGTGGTGGCTCAGTGGTAGAGTGCTCGCCTAGCATGTTAAGAGGCACTGGGTTCGATCCTCAGCACCTCATAAAAACAAACTAATGTATCCACCTAAAACCAAAGATACCTATATAAATAAATTTTTTTAAAAAAGTACTATTATGAAATGATATGCTTCAATCTCCTACTTGCTCCTTTGGATGTGCAGCCTGTCTTATCTGTAGGAGACTCTTGAATTTGGTTCCTGAATCCCTGCAACATGTTCCTAGTAGTCATTTTTTTTTAAGAAATTCTAGCCAGGCTCAGTGCCAGGCTTAGTGGCTTGGGAGGCTGATGCAGAAAGATTGCGAGTTCAAAGCCAGAATCAACAACACAGTGAGGAGCTAAGCAACTCAGCAAAACCCTGTCTCCAAATAAAACATATAAAAAGGTTGGGGATGTGGCTCAGTGATTTAGTACCTCTGGGTTCAATCCCTGGTACACACACAAATCTTTTTTTTTAAATATAGTTTTTAGTTGTTGATGATTATCTCTCTCTCTATCTATCAATCTCTCTCTCTCTCTACCAATCTATCTATCCAGCTGAGGATGCTATACAAGCGCTCTACCACTGAGTTACAACCCCAGTCTCATCCCTAGTAGTCTTTGTTACTTTATGATATTCTGTTCTCATCCTGTAGTAGACCTGCATCACTCTACAAGATGCTATGTGTCACATATCATAAAATTCACCACTTAACAATTTTAACTCAGTGGTTTCTTAGGGTCCTTGCAAGCCTATTCATAAATCATCTCTAACCTACAATAAGTTAATAAAGTTAAAAAGAAACCCTACACCTGTTAGTAGTCACTCTGACTCACTCTACACCCAGCACCTGGTAACCACTAATCTATTTTCTGCTTCTAAGGTCTTACATATTCTAGACATTTCACATAAATGGAATCAAACATTATGTGCCCTTTTGTATTTGGCTTCTTTTCATTTAGCATATTGTTTCCATGGTTAATCTATATTATCAGTAATTCATTCTTTTCCATTCTATTTTATCATTTTATGGATATGCCACCTTTTCTTTATCCTTTGTCAGCTGATGAACATTTCAGTTGTTTCCATTTCTTAACTATCATAAATATCATTGTTAAGAGTGTGTAAAAAAGTTTCTACATCAATGTTTTTTTATTCTCTTGGGAATATTCCTAGGAGAACTGCTGGTTTAAATGGTAACTCTAATTTTTTGATAAAATGCCAAAACAGTTTTCTATATTAGCTAAACCATTTTATATCCTCATGAGCAATGTATAAGGGTTCCAACTTCTGTATACCCCTTATTAGTTATTTTCTGGCTTAAAAATAACAATTGATTAATTTATAGGTAGCCTAGTGGATGAGCACCTAACTGGGTTGTTGTTTTCTTTTCTAGTACTGTGGATGGAACACAATGATGTTTTAGCACTAAGCTACAACTCCAGTCCTTTGATTTTTATATTCTGAAATAGGGTCTTGTTAAGTTGCTGGTGCTAGCCTTGAACCTGGGGTCCTCCTGCCTCAGCCTCCCAAATTTCTGAGACTATAGGCATGCACCACCACAAACTCACTGTGGTTTTTTACTTGTTCTCTAATGGCTACTGATGTTGAGCATCTTTCCAAATGCTTGTTGACTATTTGTTGGAGAAATAGCTTTCAAAATTCATTGTCCCCACACATTTTTTGTGGTGCTGAGGATCAAGTCCAGGGCCTTTAAGCCTGCTAGTCAAGTCCTCTACCAGTGAGCTATACCCCCAGTCTTCAGGGCCCATTTAAAAAAAAAATTGTCTTTTGTTGTAAGAATTCTTTATATATTAAGGGTACTAGACCCTTCTTACATATGGTTTACAAATTTCTCCAATTTTGTGGGCTATTTTTTTTTCTTTTTTAGTAGAATTTATTTTTTGGAGACTTTTTAGGTTCATAACAAAACTGAGTAGAAAATATATTCCCATTGTACCTGTCCCTACACACGCATGACTTCCCTCACTGTCAATACTTGGCTCCAGATGAAGCTACATAGGTGCATCATTACCCCTCAAAATTTACTCTGGGTGTCTGCCGCAGTCTGGCTGGGCACAATCAGGAGCCACTTGTCAAAAGAAACTAACTTTATTTTTAGAACCACACACGCCAAACAAAACAGCCTCTCAGGAAAAACCCTCAAAGCCCCAACTGCCACCACCTGCTTTCCACAAGCCTCTCTCTCCAACACAAGCCTCTCTCTCCACCTCCCACAATCCTCCTGCTGAGGCCAATTGGCTGGGTCACGTGGGCGGAGCCAAAAAAGTCCCCCAATGAGCAGCTCCGTGGTCTGAAAGGGCAGGGAAACAGCCCAATGAGCATCACCGCAGAGGAGCCAATCATCAGCGGCAGCTGGAAGTTTGCTGGGGCCCCTTCTGCTGTGGCTCTCAACAGGTGTCAAACATTCTGTGTGTTTTGAGAAACATCCCTACCACCTTTCTTTCCCTTTTCCCCTCTAATTTCCACGTATGGGAGAATATATACAACCCTTGACCTTCTATGTCAGGCTTATTTTGCTTAACATAATGGCTCTACATGTAGTATGTTGTGAGACAGGGGACTGTGAATCTTCCACTTTGTTCTTTTCTAAAGATTGATTTAGCTGTTCTGGGTCACCTATTTTCACATAAATTTTAGGATCCATTTGTTAGTTTCCTCAAAAAAAGGCAATAGACATTTTGACGGTTTGCAATAAATCTGTAGAATGCTCTAGACAGTAACGATACCCTGAGAATATCAAGTCTTCCCCAAATCTATTTTTGAATGGTTCACTCCTAGTGCACAATTTTGTATTATTATTTTGTATACTGATCTTATATCCTGCAACCTTGATGATTCATTAGTTCTTTTTATAAAATTTTTTTTTAGTTGTTGATAGAACTTTATTTATTTATATGTGGTGCTGAGAACTGAGCCCAGTGCCTCACACATACCAGGCAAGTGTGCTACCACTGAGCCACAGCCTCAGCCCCTCTTTCATTAGTTCTAATAGTGTAGATTCCATAGTTTTCCATAGATATTTTCATTTGTGACTAAAGATAGTTTCACTTCCTTTACAATATGAATGCTGTTTATATTTTATTTATGTATTTATTACTGTTATTCTTTTGCAGTGCTGGGTATTGAACCCAGGACCTTCTACATGCTAGGTAAATGCTCTACTACTAAGCAATACCCTGAGCTCAGTATTTTATTTTCATGATTAATTGCCCTGGCTAAAAACTCTAGTGGAGTGTTAAATAGAAATGGTGGGAGAGCTGGGGATATAGGTCAATTGGTAGAGTGCTTGCCTTGTATGCACAAGGCCCTGGGAGGGAGGGGAGGGAAGGGAGGGAGGGAGGGAGGAAGGAAGGAAGGAAGGAAGGAAGGAAAGAAATGGTGAGAGAAGATAAACTTGTCTTGTTTCTCATCTTAGAATAAAGCTTCCAGCCTTTCATCTTTAAGTATGATTCGAGCTACAGGTTTTTTGTAGATTAATTTGAAGATGGTTCCATCTATTCCGAGTTTAGAGAGTGTTTCTCACCATGAAAGGGGGTTGGATTTTTTCATACTTTTTCTGCATCAATTAAGATGATCATGTGGTTAAATCTCCCTCTATACTATTATATGCATATTACATTGATTTCCTATGTTCAACCAATCTTGTCTTCTTAGAATAAATGCTTTTGGGTTTTTAATATGCTGTTGGATTCAATTTGTTAGTATTTTTCCCCTGAAATTTTTTTATTAGTTCTTATAATAGATACACACAATATCAGGGTTTATCTTTTGGAGGGGTACCAGGGATTGAACTCAGGGGTATTCAACCACTAAGCGACACCCCTAGCACTATTTTGTATATTATTTAGAGACAGGGTCTCACTGAGTTTCTTAGTGCCTCGTTGTTGCTGAGGCTGGCTTTGAACTCACCATCCTCCTGCCTCAGCCTCCCTAGCCTCTGGGATTACAGGCATGCCCACCAAAACCAGCTTGGGGTTCATTTTAACATAATCATAGAAGCATGAAATAGCTTACTAATATTTTGCTGAGGATTTCATGTCTATATTCATAATGTTTTCTGTTCCTTTTAAGATCTTTTTGTCTTGGGGCTGGGGTTGTGGCTCAGTGGTAGAGCACTTGCCTAGCATATGTGAGGCCCTGGGTTTGATCCTCAGCACCACATAAAAATAGATTAAAAAAAAAAAAAAAGATCTTTCTGTCTTTGAAATTCTAAAATTTTCTTATGATGAAATTAGCTATGAAATTTATTCTTTTTATTGATCCTGCTCAATATTCATACCTTTTTTTTTTTTTAGAGAGAGAGAGAGAGAAAATTTTAATATCTATTTTTCAGTTTTCGGCGGACACAACATCTTTCTTTGTATGTGGTGCTAAGGATCGAACCCGGGCCGCACTCATGCTAGGCGAGCGTGCTACCGCTTGAGCCACATCCCCAGCCCCTGTTAGTTCATTCTTAATGTCTTCTTTAAGTTCATTGGACATCTTAACTAAGAATTCTCAGGATTCTTTCTCCAACATTTCCTCCATGATTGTATTAATGGGATCATTTGTTGAGAGTCCTGGCTATTTTCTCACTTCTTTTTTCATACTGCTTGTGTGTCTAACCATCTGCTGAGATCACCTCATCTACTTTTATGCCAGACACTGTTCAGTGAGATTCTTTCTGTTAAGAGACCCAGGCTGGTTGAGTATCCAGATATTGATGCTCCCATTCCACATGTATCATCTGCTGTTTCCAGTATCAGCACCACTCTGAGAGAAGATGCTAAACCCTATTAACTACAATCACTTCAGAACATAACCATGTGCTAATAAATCTTAGAGAAGAAACTTACTGAAAATGTTCTCCACAGTTCCTCTAATTTGGGTATAAAATTGTAGTAATGTCCTTGATTCTGTTGGGAAATTAGTTACTACTACTGGTGGTAAAATTACCATTACCCTATATGGGCATTGAAAAGAGAAGAAAACAATGGCCAAAAAAAAAAAAAAAANGAGCATTTGCCTAGCATAATCAGAGCCCTGGGTTTGCTCCACAATACTGCAAAAAATAAAATAAATAAATTTTTTTTTTTTAAAAGTGTTTTTTTGTTTTTATACTGGGGATTGAACTCAGGGGCATTCGGCCATTGAGCCATATCTCCAGATCTATTTTGTATTTTATTTAGAGACAGGGTCTCACTAAGTTGCTTAGCACCTCGCTTTTGCTTAGGCTGTCTTTGAACTAATGATCCTCCTGCCTCAGCCTCCTGAGTGGCTGGGATTAAGGTGTGCACCATCGTGCCTAGCTAAAGTGACTTCTTTCAAATAAGTTATAAAATTTTATCAAATCATACACTGAAATATTTAATTCAATTATTCCTCAATTCACTTTCCAATTTCTATTATTACCAAAACCAAAAATTATACAATAATTGCCATGCAGCCCCAGCCCTATAATGTTGTTTTATTTTATCATTATTTTTTAAAAAATATTTTTTAGTTGTAGTTGACACGAACCCAGGGCCTTGCATGTGCTTTGTGAGTGCTCTACGGCTGAGCCACAACCCCAGCCCCTATAATGTTGTTTTAATAAAGTTTTATTATTCTATGACTTTCATTTTGACTTATGGTAAAAATCCACCCTGTATGTTCCACAATCTGTTTCTTTCTCTCTTTGTTATACGGAAATGAACCGAGGGCTTTGTAATTGCTACTAGACAAGCATTCTACCCCGAGCTTCATTTTTTTTTTTTTAATTTTGAGATTGGGTCTCACTCAATTGCCTAGGCTGGCCTTGAACTTGTCATCTTCCTGCCTTGGTCTCGAGGAGCTGGGATTATGGGCATGGGCTACTGTGCCTGGCTCAATATCTAATTTCAATGTTTTGTATTTTTTTTTTTTTTTTTAAAGAGAGAGTGAGAGAGAGAGAGTGATAGAGAGAGAATTTTTTTTTTTTTAATATTTATTTTTTAGTTTTCGGCGGACATATCTTTGTTTGTATGTGGTTCTGAGGATCGAACCCGGGCCGCACGCATGCCAGGCGAGCGCGCTACCACTTGAGCCACATCCCCAGCCCAATGTTTTGTATTTTTTGTCTTAAAAGTTCAGTTACCACACTTACTTGAATTGCAAAACAGAAGTTAGGAAAAGAATGATTTCACTGATGGGTTTGAATAATAAATTGCCTTTGCCAATTAAATTGCACACCAAGGATTTTCCATAAATTTAATGCACTAAATATGCAACTTCAGGGTTTTAAAATATTTCTGACAAAGTAAGAAAAATATTCTGTCAAAAGATAAAGAAATCTTTAGGTAAATTTGTTAAAAATTCTGTCTTTTCCAACTCCCTTTCTGTATATTGAATTAAATAAAGTACATCTAAGCAGTAACATACAAATTTCTAGGGCATTTGAGAGTTATTGTATCTATCTGGTATCCTTCTCAGACACTGAGACAGTAAAAATTGCCTTCAATGCCTGGGTAACAGAATCTTTATGATTCAGTGGTTTTCAATCCTTATGATTTCAGTGCTTTCATCAAATATAATGATGACAGATCACTGTGATCTTTGACCATGTAACTTGCAAAAAGTTAAAGTAATTGAATGACTTGACGTTATTAAAACTCTTTTCACTTCCATATTTATTTACATAAGCAAGGTTCTCCAGACATACAAAAATAAGACACAATACCATTGATGCTGATACCATACCAGGCAGAATGGCTGTCATCAAAAATACAAATAATAATAAATGCAAGAGAGGGATGTGGAGAAAAAGAAACATTTTTACACTGTCAGTGGGACTATAAATAGTACAACCACTATGAAAATCAGCATGAAGGTTCCTCAAGCATGGAACCACCATATGACCGAGCTACACGACTTCTTGGTATAGCTTCTTGGTGTAGCTCCTAAAGAATTAAAGTCATCATACTACAGTGATATATGCATACCCATGTTTATAGCAGCACAATTCACAATAGGCAAACTATAGAAGCACCCAGGGTGTCTATCAACAGATGAATGAAAAAGAAAATGTGGTGTATATGTAACAATGGTTTTTTTTTTTTTTTAAATATATATAATTTTAGTTGTCAATGGACCTTTATTTAATGAGTTTATTTATATGTGATGCTGAGAATTGAACCCAATGCCTCACACATGCTAGGTGAGCGCTTTACCACTGAGCCACAACCCTAGACCCCACAATGGGGTTTTATTCAGCCATAAGGAAAAATGAAATTATGTCATTTGCAGGAAAAATGGAACTACATTCCATTATGTCAAGTGAAATAAGTCAAACTCAGAAGGTTAAGAATCATGTTTTCTCTCATATATGGAATCTAGAGAATTTAATGGAAAAGAAAGGTGGGGGAAGAACTCATGAAAATCAAAGGGAGATCAGTAGAAGAAAGGGACCAATGCATGGGAGGTGGTAAAGGAGGAGGAAAGTGCTGAGAATGATACTGGCCAAATTACATTGTTATACTGTATATGTTTGCATGTATAATATGTAACAACAAATTCCTTCATTATGTACATTATAATGCACTAATTTTAAAATGTGGAAGAAAAAGACTATAACTGATGCTTAATCTATATCATTCTAGAAATACATATTATTCAATATACAATACTAGAAATATTTAAAAATTTCTCAATAAAAATATATTATAGGATGATTAATAAAAGAATTTTAAGAGCTTAGGTATAACTCATTGGTAAAGCAAGTGCTTTTTTGCCTGTGGTGCAAGGCCCTGGTTTCAATCCTCAGAACCAAAACAAAGGCAAGATAAAAATTTATATAAATATTGCTGGGTTCAATTCCCCGTACCAAAAACAAAAACAAAAAATAACAACAAAAAACAAAACGGGAAAAAAAAAAAAAAACCCACCACCACCACCACAAACCCACATACACATTAAAGAGCTGAGCATGATGGTATATGTCTGCAATCTCAGCAAGGAGGAATGCAAGTTTGAGGCCAGCCTCAGCAACGTAGCAGGGCCCTACGTAACTCAGTGAGAAATGGTCTCAAAATAAAAAATAAAGAGGATGTGCTCAGTGAATAAAGCACTCCTGGGTTCAATCCCCAGTACCAAAACAAATAAACAAACAAACAAACAAAATGACATGTTAAGAGCAGGGCATGACAATTATATTTTTGAAAAATTTTCAAAAACAATGAACTCAGGGGACTAGGGATATAGCTTAGTAGTGCTTGAGGCCCTGGGTTCAATACCCAACAACACATACACACATATACACAAGAAAACTCAGTTTGTATTAAAAGAGAAGCTTACCTTTTAGGTCGAGGAAGGCCCATCGGGGTAAGATTAGGATCAGGCTTGGGAATGGTTTTCCGAATGCGAATCTGTGAGACTTTCTTTAGTCTCTTCTCTGGCTCAGCCTGTTTTTACGGATTAAGAAAAAAATGTTCAGGGCTAAGATGAATAAATAATTTTTAAAAATTTTAAATAATTAAAAAAAAAATGTTAGGGTGTGCTGGGAAGCACACCCTAGCCCGCACAAGGCCCTGGGTTCAATCCCCAGCACCACAAAAAAAAAAAAAAAAAAAAAAAAAAAAAAAAAAAAAAAAAAAA
>NW_025999898.1:1932132-1948992 GCF_001458135.2 Marmota marmota marmota
AAAAAAAAAAAAAAAAAAGAAAAGAAAAAAGAAAAGAAAAGAAAATGTTCAAGATATAAAACATTTTAAACAAAGTCCCTTTTCTTAACATGGCATCCTCAGTACATCCTTGGTACATAGTAAGTAGCTCATGACAAAGCTCTCTCTCCTAATTTTAGCAACTATGCTTTTTACATTATTAAAGCAGAATTTACATTTAGTTTAGACACTGAGATTATTAATTCATAAAATTTGCAACCAGTGAAGGCATCAGATTTTACAAAATTGAATAACACTACTGGGTGTGGTGGCATACACCTGTAATCCCAGCTACTTGGAAGGCTAAGGCAAGAAGATCCCAAGTTCAAGATTAGCCCCAGCAATTTAGTGAGACCTTGTCTCAAAATGAAAAATAAACTGGCATGGTGGCCCATGGCTATAATCCCAGTGGCTCAGGAGGCTTAGGCAGGAGGATTACAAGTTCAAAGCCAGTCTCAGCAATTTAGTGAGACCCTCCTCCAAATAAAAACAAGAAAAATAAAAAGGATTGGGGATGAGGCTCATGGTTAAATACTCCTGGGTTTAATCCCTGGTACCAAAAATAAAAAAAGATCTGAGGAGGTAACTCCCAAGCCTACCACAAATAAACAAACAAAATGCCAAAAATAAACAAAGAATACCATCATTCGCTAGCACAAGTGGCTCTTTTGGTCCAAGTCTCTATAAACACTGTTAAATGCTATCACCAAGAAAAAAGTATCTGGAAAACAATGCAAATTAAACAATCCAAGATGAGCTTGGTGGTGCTTTCCTGTAGTCTCAGCTACCTGAAAGGCTCAGCTAGTAGGCTCATTTGTGCTCAGGAATTGAGGCCATCCTGGGCAACACATTGAAATCTGTCTCTAAAAGTAAACTAAGATGAATAAATAATTTTAAAAAAACCATTCTTTACTGGCCAAGCAGAAAAACTCATATTCTCTGACACTTTGCTGAAACTAAAGGTGGCTCAGTCTAGTCTCACAGGGGTCTCAGTCTGTACCTAACGTGAGTCAATAATGGAGACCCCAATGTCATCACTGCCTTACTCCACTGGCACTTCACATTTACCTCTTTCTGTTCCGGAGGGCTGCTCTGTGGTTGGGGGCAGGCTGCTGTCACACCATCCAGTTCATCAAACCCAGGAACTTGGAACTCAGAGCCTGAAAGCAGGAGTTTGCTGACAGCTGGTTCTGTTACCAAGCAAGACTTTGGTACCAAGGCAGTGAGTGCAGGCTCTAGCCTAGCATCAGAGAAAGAGAGAGAGAGATAGAGATCGAGATAGATAGATAGAGAGAGAGAAAGCCAGAGAAGAACCACATGAGATGGGTTCACTTTCTACTTCCAGCACATTCACTTTCTTAACATTCAAACTAGAATTGAAGACTTCCCTACTATGCAGGAACGACATCGCCATTCAGCCTATTTTTTTATCACTTTGGGATATAGCCTAAGTCTACATATGTGAAATACAAGAATGTGATCAATCTATTTCATTGTTCTGTAGCATTTTTAAGAAAAAAAAATGTAAAAAGGAATGGACTTTTGGAGGAAGAAAACTTTTAGTGGACTGAACAAATAAACAGTGCTAAGATCAATCTCATTCAGGGAATAAAGTTGGCTAAGTGATAAGTCCTGAATTGAGAGGGGACTTCTGACATGATAAACTGGTTAATAATTTTTACTTTTATAAAAACTAAAAAGTGTTGATTATACATTCCTAGTTGCTACTTAAAATATAGCACATTTGAATCTCAGAGACAGCTATGAGAGGTAGATTAGATTTACCAAGACAAGAATCTCTCTTTCTACACACACACACACACCCCTACAACTGAAGTTTTGTGTGCCAGAGGCTTACCTCATCTGACTGCTGCTGGTGTTATATGTAACTTCCATGCCTGGAAGAGGCACATATGGTAACATGGTGTGGCTGAAGTGAATCATAAATAGAAAAGCAGCAGGTTAGAGGAGTGAGACAACAGGAAAGGTTTCTGAGTATCATGGGTATTAGCACATTATGTAAAGTCCTAAGAAAGATGAAAACCTCCTAATTCATGAGAAATAAACTTATGTGCCCATCACTGAAACAGATGCAGGTTGACAGAAGATTATTTTCTCACTTAAATGGAAAGAAGGTAGAGAAACAGAGGGTAGTAAAAGAAAGGAGGGGAACAAGAGTGAATTTGGGCCTTATACCTTTTCATCAAGTTGTTGAGTATGTATATTAAAGATTAAAGATAGCTGGGCTGGTGACTCATGCCTATAATCCCAGTGACTTGGAAAGCTGAGACAGGAGGATTTCAAATTCAAGGCCAGCCTCAGCAATTTAGCAAGACCCTTAGCAACTTAGCAAACCCTGTTTCAAACTAAAAAACAAATAAAATAAAAAGGACTGGGGGTACAGCTTAGTGGTAAAGTGCCTCTGGTTCAGTCCTTAGTACAAAAATAAGTTAATAAAAAAATAAGTTAAAAATATCTTCTACTACTTAGCTCAGTATTATTAAAATTCACCATTTTGTATAATCTTTCAAAATAGTATGGAAAAACATTTTCTTTAAAGCCAAGTGGCACATAAAACATGGCTATGTAGAAGAAAATTGCTAAGTTGATTCCTTTATAATTATAATTTATATATTTAAAGATAAAACAACAACAACAGCATTAATCACTTACAGAAGCATTCATAGGCTGAGTGTGGTAGTGCATGCCTGTAATCCCAGCAACTCAGGAAGTTGAGGCAGAAGGATCCCAAGTTCGAGACCAGTCTCAGCAACTTACTGAGACCCTGTCTCAAAATAAAATAAAAAGGGCTGGGAATGTAGCTTGGTGATAAAGCACCCCTGGATTCAATCCCTAGCACAATCAATCAATACAAACTTGGTACATGCTTTATTAACAAGGTATTTGTATGATGACCATACAACCCATTTCCCTTTACAAACAGGAAGAATGAAGCTAGGCATGGTGGCACACACCTGTAATCCCAGCTACTTGGGAAGCTGAGGCAGGAAGATTGCAAGATTGAGGACAGCTTGGGCAACTTAGAGGAGCCCTGTCTCAAAATTAAAGGCCTGGGGACACAGCTCAGTGGCAGAGTCTTGTCTAGTATGCATGAGGCCCTGGGTTCAATCCCCAGCACCAAGAAAAAATAAAATAAAAAGGGCTGGGGGTATAGCTCAGTGGTAGAGCACTTGTCTAACAAGGGTAAGGCCCTGGGTTCAATCTCCAGTGCCACAAAAGAAAAGAAAAAAAAAAAAGAAAAAAAGAAAGAAAGACAGAAGAGTAATGTGCCTAGTAGCTAGGAAAAATAGATAATTCATTTTTTTGTTTTGTTTTTCAAGGAATACTGACAAGTAGGAAAGAAAGGCAGAGTGAAATATGGGAAAAAGACCTGACCAATCAGGAACCAGCAGATCTTGATCCTAGTTCTAGTTCAGTGAAAAACCTAATCAACTCAGGGATTGAGCTTAGAAAGAAACCTTCATGTGCCTAAGTCTCGACATTTATAATAAAGGCAAAAAAGGCTGGGCATGGTGGCGCATTCCTGTAATCCCAGCAATTTGGGAGACGGAAGCAGAAGGATTGTAAATTTAAAGCCAGCCTCAGGAATTTAGCAAAGCTCTGAAAACTTAGTGAGACTCTTGTCTCAAAATTAAAAAATAAAAGTAAGGGCTGGGGATAGTTCAGTGATAAAGCACCTCTGGGTTCAATCCCCAGTTTAAAAAAAAAAAAAGTGGTGGGTGGGTAGAGATGCTTGATGCTTGTCCAACCTATACTACAGAGTGAAGAGTGCTGGAAAATAAGGTTCAAAGGAAAATGTCTTATGAAAACATAAATTAATTTAATTTGTTAAATCTTGTTTTCTGAGGTTATACATTTTACATTGCTGGAAAACACTTCTAAGTGTCTTTAGAAAAACAGTGAACTTCTATCTGAGCCCAGACACATGATGTCAAAGCACTTTTAGAGGCAATGAGTAGAAAAAGTCCCTATCAGTACCTCCTCTCCACCTTCTTCTTGAATTTAAATTAAATTAAAAGCTAGATATGAGAAGTAAGGCCAGGTGTGGTGGCACACACTTGTAATCCCAGTGGCTCAGAAGGCTGAGGCAGAAGGATTGCAAGTTTGAGGTCAGCCTCAGCAACTTAGTGAGGCCCTAAACAACTTAGTGAGGCCCTAAACAACTTAATGAGACCCTGTCTCAAAATAAAAATAAAAATAAGGGTTGGGGATATGGCTCAGTGGTTATGTACTGCTGGGTTCAATCCCTAGTAACTCTTGCCCCCCAAAAGTAAATATTCTTTTACCTACAGGACAAATGCTCATAATACATAATTAATCTTTTGGTTTCAGTAAGCAATGTTAGGGTTCTGTAGCATTTTTCCAAAACCCCTTTATTTATTTACCTCTCTGCTAAAATGCATAAAGAAATGCAAAGGTTCACAAACTGGATATGCTGATATTTACATAATTTATTTCTTTACTAAAACAGTATTTATTCTGGTTGGACAAGGTGGCGCATGCCTGTAAACCCAGCGGCTCGGGAGGCTGAGACAGGAGGACCACGAGTTCAAAGACAGCCTCAGCAATTTAGCGAGGCACTAAGCAACTCAGTGAGACCTTGTCTCTAATTAAAATACAAAATAGGGCTGGGGATGTGGCTCTGTGGTTGAGTGCCCCTGAGTTCAATTCCCAATACCAAGGGGGAAAAAAAAAGTACTTATTCTGCATTCTTACATGCCTAAAACTGAGTTAGATGCTGCTATATATATGCTTTGTGACAAAGATACAGTTATAAGCCATTGTGACTATTTACAGTCTTTCACTTGTAATGACCATATGGTCTTTGTAAACTGGGGGCATGATGATAAAAGAAGAGATTCAAAAGACTGATGGTTTGAAGAATAAAATGAACAGAAAAAAGAATGACCAGAATACAGGTACAGATTCTATATGACAATTATGGGTATCCACACCTAAGAAGTACTGTTGGATTTTTCTCATCAGAGATCTGCCAAAATAAACCTCAAGTGCAGATACAGAGATGACTGAAAATGGCCTTGCCAAAAGTCCCTTTTCTCTCCCCAGTGGGAGGAAGCAAAGACGGGACATTTTTAAAGAACAAGGGACAGATATTACCTGCTTATGGTGCCCAGACTTGGTGGTCGCTTGGAATGGAGAGCAGAGATTTCGAAGGAGCAGGAGGAAGGCCCATGCTGGCTCCAAATGGATAATACCCTACCCACAGAGTAGGGCAGAGAACAGAAGACCTTGTCTGCTATGGAGGCTGGAGACTTTAACCCTTTCAAGCCCTGTGTAAACTGGGTCATGAAGAGCCTCTGCATGGTAGGCATGTGATTAGAAAAGCTCCGTTTTTTTGTCCAGATTCGGTAACATCCCGGGGAACAAAGTGCAAGAAGTGTGTGAAGGCCAAGGACAGAGCAGTCTGCTCTGGTCTGGACTATGGAAGAGCCTCCATAGTCTTGGAGAGGAGCTAGAGTCTGTTGAGAAGCCTGAGTGTGTGCCTGACTATGGAGGCCAGTATCTTCCCTGAATGTGGCCATCCCAGGGCAACTGTGGGACAAGAAAAAAGAAAAGGTCCACTTGGGAGGTTGAGATGGGCACTGGGGGGCCTCTCCTAAGGCAAGCCTTGCTGGAGCACAGTGCTCAGGAAAAGTCTGTGAGGATTCAGTCATGTAATCAGGGGCTAGTTTCATATGAAAAGAAACCGGGAGGATTTCAGAACCAAACAGCAATGATGGCATCTTGTTGCTCAAATCTATGAAGCTCCTTTTGATGGCTTCGAGAGAATGAAGTTCCAAGGGCTTACTGTCGGGCCTCTTGTTCCATCCACTAGCTGCCAAATGTGGATTCAGTTGCATTGCATTATATGAAAATCCATCTAGAAGCCTTTTGTATCTGAGGCGTTTGTAGCTTTTAGCCACTGGAAGAAGTGCAGAGGAACATCGCCGATATCTGAGTTTCTGGGTTTTTATGGCTGGGGCTAGTTTGGAGGCAAGGATGGACAGCTTGTTTAGTAAGGCTAATTCTTTGGTAGGCTTTCTATAATTCAGGCTCCTCAAGGGATGGAATGGAACAGTCCTCTGCTTTGGTATGTGGCTAAGCAAGCTCTTGGTAGGTACTGTTTTGGATTCCAATCGTGCAGAAGCAGATGCAGCACATGAGCTGAGAAGTCTGTGTGCTTTTGTGGGGATGGGATCAGAGGAACTCTTTCCGAAGGCAGAACTTCTGATTTTACTTATTTTCCTCTTCATGCTGACTGGCTCCTGACAGGCAACTTTCTTACATGTTCTATGGGGCTGCTTCTTTAAGGGAAGCATTCCTTTCTGACAGGAAATGTTCACAAAGGCACCATGTATTTGATCATACCCAGCAGACCTGGGGTCTTGTGCTTTCTGAGGGGCATCAGGAAGGCATGGACCTGTGCACAACTCAATGTCCTTCTTTAATGGATGACATAAGCTTTCCTCCTTTTCAGGGTCTTCCAACCTCTGAAACTGTCTGGCAATGTTGCCCTTGGTTGGCTTTGATAGGGTGATTTCTTTAATCATGGTAGACTCATTTTTGTTAGCCTTAGGTTGGTTCTTATGTTTCACCACATCAGCCAACATATTAGATGATTGGCGTTGTTCCAAAACCATATGTGTTCCTTTTTGATGTACTTGTTTCTCTTCCTTTGGCAACATATAGTCCAAGACCCACTGACTTTGTTGTTTTTCAGCATCAGCATGCATGCCTTGGCATTTCAAGTGGGTCTTCCTCAAATTAGCACTATTACCACCTTTTACAGTAATCATCTCTTTAGATTCCTCCCCAACAGGTAAGTGACCCAATGTATCTCTCAAAGGATCTTCAGTTTCCTCTCTATTCACTTTAGTTGCTGTCAAAGGTGAATGTCTATCAGTAGAATTCTCCTGAGAGTGATAATCTTTGCAAATATTATTTTTCACACTGATCTGCATACTGTCTCTTTCACTAGGATTACTCATATCCCTCAGACCTCCCTCCTTCATCTCAAGCAGGACTGTGCAGTCTTCCATAGTTTCACACAGCATTTCACTCTCATTTGGTGTGAAGAGATTTTTCAGGTCAGTTTTTTTAATCTTAGTATCAGTTTCTGAATTTTCTCGAGCAGACAGACATAAAGACATTATCTCAATCGATTTCATGCTCCCTGGGGATACACAGGTCTCATCTTGGCATCTAGAAAACATCAAATCTTTTGAGGAAATTTCAAAGGGTATTTTCTTGCATAATACAGAATTTAATTCTAGTCCTGATCCTTCAGTTATTCCTTGTGTTTCTTTCAGAGATGTTCCTTTACCTTGGTGTTCATGACAAATATAATTTAAAGACATGTTTATTCTACCCAGTATTTTTATATTTGGTTCATGATCTGCAACTGACTCCATATCCTGAGCACAAGAATCTGAATACTCTTCCATTTCACAGTCTTTTAAAGATCTGCATACTTTCTCCTCACATGATTTTTTCATTTCAAGGGATTCCACTGGAGAAGCAGCAGCATTTGGAAGATATGAGTCCTGTTTAATTGTTCCTATAAATGTGGCATTCAGTTCTCCTCTCTGAGAGGAGGTACTCCTTGAGGTTTTATGGGATGCCGGTGTATCTTGCCTTACACCACCACTAAGTGTACTGAATGCTTTCATGTCTACCATGCCTTCCATAGGCTTTTTATTATAGTCAGCATTGACCAAGTCTATGATATCATCTGTGAAGTCTGCAGAGCCAGAAATATTTTCAAAGACTCCTTTTGAATCACCTTCTTTTGGACTATCATAAGCCAGTTCACTGCTTGAACTGGCTATCAGGTCTTTTTTGTTGTGATTTTCCTCTCTGTTAGAATCTATGTTGGTCTCTCTGTGGTTACTATCTCGTGCCTCCTCAGCTGATTTATTTTCATCTCTGTACTCATTTGGTCTGTTTTGGTTACTGTGGCAGTCAAGGACTTCACTTATCTTCTGATCAAGAGTTTCAATTGTTTGGTTTATATTCTTAAAACTGGAGAACATAATAGTAGAAGCCTTGTCCAACAATGTTTCAGGACTTGGAATGTTTGCAGATTGATTTAGTTCTCCTGTAGCACAATCAGAGATGTTATATTTATAAAACACTGTCTCTTTGGGTATATCTGTTTCTTTTCCTTCTAGTCCTTCCTCATTGGGTTTGATGTGACTAATGGTGTGAATGGTTATGTTTGAAGCTCCACTATCTGACCCTCCTGCTGTCACTTTATTTCTGATCTTAATTCCCAGAAGTCTACCTTTAGTTTCTCTCCTATCAAGTTCACTCTCTTCTGATGTACAACTCAATTTACGGGTACTATTTTCCATGGAGTCTTCTATTCCTTGGGAGTGGTGATCATTATGCAGAAACCCATCTTCACATTTTGTAACAGAAGAGTTCAGGATGATTTTGTTGGGTTCAAAAGAAGCACAAGCAAAACACATGTTATCTTCTGATGCATTGCTTCTTATACAATGACAGCTGAGAATATCCTGAGATTGAACATTTTGACATTCTGTGACAGAAACATCTTGAGGAAAGCCAGATTCTTCTTTTGTACTTGGGAGGAACCTAGGATGTAGATCTTCTGTTCCTGAGTCAGTCATTTCTTTTCTTCTTTCTAGGCTTCCTGGGTTGACGTTTAAGGTAGGACTGTTTGAAGAGGCACCACATGTTTTTTCAACTAGTGGAGAGATGTCTTTCATTTTTGTTGTAATGGGAATGATTTGAGCATCAGCAATAACAGATCTTCCATTCTCTAATGGAGGATGTTGGCTCTGTTGGGCATCTTTGCTTGTGGCTAAAGGCATCTCTCTGTTTATATTTAGTAGGGAGTTGGTTGGCAACTTCACATGGTCTTGAGAATTAAGGGACACTTGATTTAAAACACATTCATTTTCTACTTTGTTTACAACCAATTTGTTGGTATCAGAAGATTCACTCATCTCATGGGCAGTACTCTGTTCATCTAAATGTGAACTATTGTTATGTGAGGTCTGTATAGCCTTTTCTGTCTCAGATCTATAATCCAATTCTAGAGATGGTGGTAACTGAACAATATCTTTCTTAGGTTTTGATACTTCATTACATACAGAACTTATCTCATCTTTTGGCAATAAAGTCATACGACATTTTCTTTTGGACAGAAAATCAGTACATGATGCTTCATTTAATTGGGTGTCACCTTCCAGATTTCTCTGGATGCTGACTAAGGAGTCAGAGTCTTTATTATAAACCTTTTCACTTAATAAACTGGATTCTTTAGTGGTTGTCTGTTCTGGCTCTTCATTCTGCACCAAGGAAGAAAAACTGCTTTCTTCAGAATGTCCACCTGGATGCTTCATATTACTAACAGTTTCTCTATGGTCCTCAGGGTTTGTAAAGCTACCCTGAATATCTGAAGTGATTTTCAAATCATTTTTTTTTAACATTATTTCTGTGGTTTCAGTAAAAGCCTTGGGCATTAAAGAACTAGAGCTGTCTGTATGGGTTCTACCTTGAATGCAACAGTTATTGTGGATATTTTCTTTTGGGGAATTAACACTCTCTTTTTCACCAGAACAATAATTACTGGCATCCTTTTCTGGTTGCCTGGATTTAATAAGAAAGAGTTCATCTCTTTCACTCCTGGGATTTAAAAGTTGTTCTTCACTTTCTTCTCTAGAAGCCAAGTTCTTGCTTTGATCATCCTCATAAAAATAGGAACTGTCTGTCTTTTCAGCAAATCTCTTCAACAAACCATAGCTTTCAAAACCACATTTTTCTAAGGATGTTGTTCTAGATTCTGGATCAGACAAACTTGGTGTGAAATGTGAAATTTCATAATTTTCTTCCAAGGGTTTTACAGCATCTACATTTCCCATAGCTGTGGAACTATCATATGTAGAACAGCAGTTTTCATTATGGTGGCCCAGACTCTGTTGGTGATTGTCATCTGCTTCACAGACAAGGCTTAATTTACACAATTCTTCTTTCCCACTGTCCACTTTGGAAATGGCACTGTTCCCTGGTAATAATGACAACCAAGAAGGACAAGTTTTTAATTCTCCACATTCTTTTTCTTTAGGAGTTGCTTCTGTTAATCCAGGGTCCACAAAGGTTAAAGGCTCTAAGGAAACTAATGTTCTGGTTTCTGAAACCTCACCACTGGTCATGATTTTGTCTACTTCTGGGTATTCGCTGCACCCAGCTGAGAGACCTTTACTCACATGGCCATTCTTGTGTCCTTCATTATTATCCGTCTTAGTCCTATTGACCTTCATACCTTGTACATCTGTAATAGATTTCAGTGGAGTTTCAGTTGTAATCCATACTTTTCCTTCTGCACAAGAGAAATAAATTAAAAACAGTATGCAATCATAAAAAAAATTGCTTTACCTTAATGAATCATGCAACCAATGGCAACAATACCCAATTCAAAAAAAGAGAGTCACAAATAAGTGTGCCATACCATCAAAATGACTTTCTCTAAATGTTACTTAGCATTCAGCAATTAATGCTGGACAATTAAATACAACATAAAGACACACATGCCTAATTCAGAATCTTAAGAAGTTTCCATTTTAAAACACTAATAGAACAGATTCACAATATAATAGCTTATATCATTAGATGACTATCTTCTTACTTGGACTTAGATGCATTACAGATAAAATTACTCTTTAAAAAAAAAGTTATGCATAAAACAACATATACTGGAGTGTGGTGGTGCACACCTCTAATCAAGCTACAGGCCAGTTTGAGACAGGAGAATCACAAGTTTGAGGCTAGATTTGGCATCTTAGTGAGACCCTGTTTCAAAATAAAAAATAAAAAGGGCTGCAGATTTAGCTAAGTGGTAGGGCATCCCTGGGTTCAACCCCTAGTACGACAAAAACAAAACAAAAACTATATTAAAAAGATTGATGTATAAATTGAATAATTTTGAACCCAATTACCTACAATAACTGTCTCTGTATATAATGGAGATGATAATTATTGAAGCTGAATGACAGGCACATGGAGATTTAGTATATGCTTTCTATTTATGAATAAGTTTGAAAATTTCTATTATGAAACATTTAAAAGAGAAAAATATTTCTTAGCAGAATGTCAGTACAATTCATAAAGAAGTTTCAATATACAGACTTTCTCTGAAATCCTAGGTATAGGGTGCAGTACAATGTAGTTCCTCAAATTTATTATTAATCTACACACAATATATATACATTTTCATCTTTCTTCCCCTTTTAGAAAACAAATCCAAAGCTACACACACACACATACACACACAGATGTGTGTATATGCATCAGATATGCACACAACATACCCATACTAAACCGATAAAGCAAAAAAAAAAAAAAAATCAATTTAAAAATCGAATTCCCACTAAAATAAAAACTCTAGGGCTGGGGATATAGCTCAGTTGGTAGACTGCTAGACTCACATGCACAAGGCTTTGGGTTCAATTCCCAGCACCACAAAAAAACAAAAACAAAAACAAACAAACAAAAACCCCCAACTGTATTAGGATAAAGATTATGTCGGGTTTGTTCTCTCCTCTTCCTTGTTGGCCAGTATAATGCCTGATATATAACAACACTCAATGAATATTTGTAGAATTAATGAATGTATAGAGTTAGGTCATATCAACAAATGTTATTAACAGTGAGTTCCTAGGCTTCCCAACTCATTTCTCAATAAGTACCAAGAACAGCAATTACTGAGAAAGAGCTATGGATGTCTTTGAAGCCCCTTGACTCTATGATAACTTACCTCTCTGGGTCTCAAGTTTCCTCCTTTGTAAAAAGCATTGTTAGTACACTTACCTTATTGCTATATGCAGGACTGAAGTAAATAATACATGTAAAACACCACCTGGTACAGTGCTTGCCACATAAAGAAAAGATGGCTTTTCTTTTTGATTCCTTATTTTACTGCACCTAAGAGTAGTCAACTGATAATAACTAGGCTTGGAACAGTACTTATATATTTGGAGTCTGGGCTAGGGATGTAACTCAGTGGTAGAGGATATGTTAAACATATGAGAACTCCTGGTACCACTTAAAAAAAGTTTTTGCAGTGCTGGGGACCAAACCTAGGACTTTGAGCATGTTAGGCAAGCACTGTACCATTCAACTACATCTCTAGTCCCCCAAAATATTTGGAGTAAGCAAATACTAGATGGATAAATATATACTAAATTCCATAAGCTTGCACAGATACCAGTAATCAACAAAAAGCAGACTTGAAATCCTAATTTCCCACACAATATTTATTACCGTGAAACTAGTCTATTTTATCTCAGCAGAAAAAGCTACTCTACTCATGAATTTCTTAACATGAGTATTCCAAATGGTTTTATTTTATCCTTCTACTGTATGCTATACCATTCATTAAACCATTTGTTCCACACCATCCTAGCTGTACCTCTCACTATAATTGCTCAAGAACATTGTAAAACTCTTTATCCATCCCCAAACTGTTTACAGTTGATTTACTTTGTGCAAGGCACTTCAGGTGAGACTCTCCCTCAGAGCCACTACCTGCAGAAGAATACTCATTCTTAACTTAAGTGAAGAGTTTTAGGGAGGAGGCAGAGGACCACCACTTCCCAGGCAATATAGCTGAAGGCTAGGTGGGAAAGAAGGGTTGTATAAAGCTGCAAAGCAAAATTACACTAATCCCATTCTTTTAACTTATTTTTAATCATGTATTTTGAAATTTCAGAGAACTTTAAAGGAGAGTTTGAGGTAATTTATTTTTATTACAAAGTTTTCAAAAGTCTAGGGAACACTGACCTGGTCTCTGTAATACATGGATAAAGACCCACATACTGTATAGAATTATTATGAAGATTACAAGAATTAATATATGTACTCTCAAAAGTGTCAGAGAGGACATGTTCAGTTAATAATAGCCATTTTTATTACTCCTTGGAACTCCTACTCCCTTACATACAAGCTCTATCAAGACCTCTGTATGGGCTTGGATTATAGCTCAGTGGTATAGCACTTGCCTACCATGTGTGAGTCACTGGGTTTAATTCTCAGCACAGCATATAAAGGTCCAACAACAACTAAAAAACAAAAAAAAAACTTTTTTAATTAAAAAAAAAACTCTCAGTAATACTATTTCTCAATTATTTATTTTTAATTTTTCTTTTTTAAAATATTTATCTTTTAGTTGTAGTTGGACACAATATGTTTATTTTATTTATTTATAGGTGGTGCTGAGGATCGAACCCACGGCCTCACATGCGCTCAGCAAGTGCTCTACCGCTGAGCCACAACCCCAGCCCTATTTCTCAATTATTTAATATACCACTTCTACTAGGCACAGAACTACAGTCCCAGCTACTTGGGAGACTGAGGCAGGAGGATCACTTGAGACCAAAAGTTCAAGACTAGCCTGGGCAACATAAAACCTTATTACAGAAGTAAATAAATAATGAAAAATAAAGAAAAAAATAATTACTTCCATGAAACTGGAAGGACAGAAATGGAATTTTAATGATTGTTGTGGGTTACACTCTGGTTGAAGGAAGAGTTGGAAGATCAGGGAAGCTATCACAAGTATTAGGAACAAGCAGCCAGGAATGGTGGCACACACCCATAATCCCAGTGACTCAGGAAGCTGAAGCAAGAGAATGGCAAGTTTGAGGCCAGCCTCTGGAACTTGGCAAGAACTTAAGCAACTTAATGAGACCCTGTTTTAAAATAAAACAATAAAAAGGGCTGGGGATGTAGCTCAGCGTACAGTGCCCCTGGGTTCAATCCCCAGTACAATAAAAAAAAAAAGTATTTGAACACTGGAGAATGAAATTAACATTCTGTGAGTTATGTTACTCAGCTTGAGATGATCATAGACTTCTAGCTCTATATCTAAAAAATATTCACATTTGCAGGAGTTGGCAAGCTAATTCTAAAATTCATATGAAAATTCAAGTAGAATAAAACACCCAAAACAATCTTTAAAAAGAATAAGGTAAGTAGACTTAGACTTCCTGATTTCAAAGCTTACTATATTGCTACATTGTCAAGATAATAACATAGGTTAGACATAAATATCAACAGATAAAATGAGAAGTTCTATAGTTTGAATCTTATATATTCTCCAAAGACTTATGTGTTAAAAAAGCTTGGTCCCCAGCCTGTGGCACTACTGGCAGGTAGTGGAACACTTAAGAAAAGAAAAGTTAAGATTATCAGGGGCATGCCCTAAAAGGGGACTGTGGGAGTTGGGTGGGGGTGGCACACACCTGTAATCCCAGTTACTTGGGAGGCTGAGGCAGAAGAATCACAAGTTCAAGGCCAGCCTGGGCAATTAGCAAGGCTCTGTCTCAAAATAAGATAAATAGTGCTGGAGATATAGTTTAAAAAATAAATAAATAATAAAAAAGGGAAATACCTGGCTGGGGGTATAGATCAATGGTAGAGCATGTGCTTAGCATACTCAAGGACCTGGCTTCAATCCCCAGCATCCCACTCCAACCCTCCTGAAAAAAAGGAAGGAAGAAAAAGAGAGAACCAACCTGGGGCAGAGTACAAATTTTGGCAGTGGGGCCCCTGAAGAAAGAATACAAGAAGTAGATTTCTAAGAAGCATCATTTAATTTTCAACTTCATAGTAAATGATGAGGCAGCAGATGCATGACCTTGACCATGGCAAAGCAAGCTGAAATGCTAACACTATCAAAGATAATGTACATCTGGTTAATTCAAATCCATGGTGGTTGTAAATACTTCTTGCATCCCCCAGACTTGAGGTATTCATAAACTTGCTTTCACAGAACTTTCCTCTCTGCCTTGCTATGACAGTCTGTGACTTTGGGTAGCTAAGTTTGCTTTCTTATGTGTAATACAGAATACCTTGGAAGATTCCTGGGAGACTGAATTAATACATATTATATTGAGGCTATTAAAGATTCCAGTAGAGTTGCTGATTTTTAGCTCCCCCATATCAAACAGAAAACCTTACACATGGCTTTGGGGGTGAGTTGGGGAAATCAAATGACTGATTTTGTCAGTTTAAGTCATTTAAAAGAATGGTGGTGCTGGAGATATAGCTCAGTTGGTAGAGTGCTTGCCTCTCATGCACAAGGCCCTGGGTTCAATCCCCAGCACCTCAAGGAACCACAAAAAAAAAAAAAAAAAAAAAAAAAAAAAATTTGAGTGGTACACATCTGTAGCCTCAGTGATTTGGGAGACTGAAGCAGAGGGACCATAAGTTCAAGGCCAGCTTCAACAAATTAATAAGACCTTGACTCAAAGAATAAAAAAAGGACTAGGAATACAGCTCAGTGGTAAAGTTTCCCTGGGTTCAATCCTCACTACTAGTAGTAGTAGTAGTATTATAAAGAAGAATAGTGGGGCTGGGGTTGTGGCTCAGGGGCAAAGCATTTGCCTCGCACATATGAGGCACTGGGTTCAAGCCTCAGTACCACATAAAATAAATAAGTAAAATAAAGATATTAAAAAAAAACAAATAGTGGTCTGGGGATGTAGCTCAGTGGTAGAATGCTCACCTAGCATGTATTAAACACTGGGTTTAATTTCCAGTACTGAAAAAAAAGCAAGGAAAAAAAAAAACAGCAGTGGAACAGGAAGAAAAATGGCATTGGGAAGAACTTGGTGTGGTGGAGCACACCTGTAATCCCAGGCTGAGGCAAGAGGATAACAAGTTCAAGGCCAGACTTAGTAATTTATCAAAGCTCTAACAACTTAGCAAGACTTTCCCGCAAAATCAAAAATAAAAAGGGATGAGGATGTAGCTCAGTGGTAAAGTGCCCCTGGATTCAATCCCCAGTACCAAAAAAGGAGAAAAGTACATCTGAGTAGTTTATCTGTGGACACTTGTATCTATGTGCTATGTGAATTAACTTTTTAGCTTTTTGGTGGAGAGTAGCTACGTAAGTCTGAAAGGACAATTTTTGTTTTGTTTTTTTTTCCCCTTTTTGAGTAATGGAGGGATTGAACCCAAGGGCACTATGACTGAGCTACATCCCCAGTATCTTTTATTTTTTATTTTGAAAAAGGGTCTGGCTAAGTTGCTCACACTGGCCTCAAACTTGAAATCCTACAGCCTCATCTTCCTGAATAGCTGGGATTACAGGTGCATCACTGGCAGATTATTTATTTATTTATTATTTTCAGTGTGTGGTACTGGGGATTGACCCAGGATGTTGCACATGTTAAGCAAATGTTCTACCAATGAGGTATAGCTTCAGCCCTTAAAGGACACAACTCAGGTTCTTCTAAAAGGTCATTTAGGAGCTGCAGCTGTAGCTTAGTGGTAGAGCACTTGCCTAACATATGTGAGGCACTGAGTTCGATTCTCAGCACTCCATATAAATAAATGAACAAAATAAATGTCTAAAAAATATTTTTTCTTAAAAAAAAAAAAAGGTCATTTAGTGTAAATGAAAGTGCAGTTCAACACAAACAACATAAATCTTATGGAAGGATGTGGGTGAAAAAAATGCCAAAGATTAAGTCATACTGGAATCCCCATGAAAAGATCTTAGGGATGAGTTGGGGGCCACTATACTGAATCCCCTGTAAGCCCTAAAAACACTGTGAAACTTATAGACAAAACAGTATTTCTCTTTTTAGAGCAGTGTCCTTTAACACATACTGGACAGTCAAGTCTTTGAGCCACAGAGAAAATCTGTAGCAGTAGGAAGCAGGGTGATAAAACAGGACAAATGCTTCTTTTTTTGTACAGACTTATAAAGGTGGTGAGAGTCAAATCTAACATTATATCACAGTAACAAAATTTTTATATTCTTTAACATACTTATTCCCTGCCCACCCC
>NW_025999898.1:1949627-1992477 GCF_001458135.2 Marmota marmota marmota
CCCCCGGCTTTTTGAGGTTCTGGTATGACAGTCCTCTCTTAAGATTATTTTTGGCCTATGGGTGGCAACAGGAGGAGAATCTCTATTCAGATACCCTCTGTTGGATCTTAGCTTCCTTCTTAATCACCCACCAATCAATGTAGAAGTAATCCTTCAGATGCCTAAACTCAGCCACTGTTTTGAGAAGCAAAATGAAATAACAAAAATAGAACTGACTTGAAAACTCTCAAGGTGACCCAAGTGAATGTTTCCTCTCATACCTACCCCAGAGAACCACCATGTGCTGAACAATACAGGATGGATTTCTCCCCTGTCCCAGTTCATCCTTCTAAACAAGGAAATATATTATATTTGATTATATAAAATTAAATAAAAGACTTCAAGGAAAAATAAAAGGGAATCAAACTTTCATAAAAAGTAAGACATTGCCTGATAATAGGTATGTTCAGTCAGGTACATTCATGGGCAATATTTCTATAACTAGGTCATCCTGCAACTAGCAGGGACCTATTAGAGCCTTTATGTTCTGAATACAAAATGGAAATGTGAACTAAAACACTATGTGTAGTAAGTGGGAAAAGGAAACAATTCAGAGAAATAGATACCTTTGCTCCTTAGAAAATCTTCAGGGAGGTCTGCATGTAAAAGTTCTTTGCTGTTCTGCATCAGGAGGTCCTCCTACAGTAAGAAAATCCAGGAGTCAGGGAATATTCAGATACATGAAATTACGAATATTATTCTTTGAGAAACTTTTTGTTGTGGTTCTGGGGACTGAATTCAGGTGCTTGCAAGTTAGGTAAGCACAGGCCCCAGCCCACCCCCTCCCTTTTTTTTTTTTTTTAAACTTTTGAGGTAAGACTTGCTAAATTGCCTGGGCTAGCCTTGAACTTGTGATCCTCCTACCTCAGCCTCCAGAATAGCTGGCTGGGATTACAGGTGTGCACCATTCCACCTGGCTGAGACTTCAGGAAATCTGCTAGCAGTCATAAAGATTAGGAACTGAAGGAAACCTCAAATTTAAGTAAATTCAATGCAAACTTTTACATCTCTAGAATTCAAACTTGAAAAATCAGTCAAGTTTTTCAAGTCTGAATAATAATAGGTAAAAAAGGCCAAATTACAGATGCAAACAAAACCCTATAAGTGACTTCTGAATTAAAAAGACAAATTGTTGCAATATAATTTTAATCTTATTTCAGGGGAAAATATCAGAAAATTAGATGTATCTCAATCTCTAACCATTCTAGATATCATAAATAAAATTCTTCTCAAACCTCTCAGAAAGTTTTGCTTTGTTTTTTAAAATCTTCCTCATCACAGAAGGGAAGAGAAAAGGGATCATCACCAATGACAATTTGAATTACAGGTATGTACCAACCATGCCTGGCTGAGAGACTTCTATACGACTTCAGGAAATTTGCTATTAGTCACAAGGAGTAGAAATTGAAGGGAATCTCAAATTTAAGTATAATCAACAAAAACTTTCTTCATCTTAAAAGCAGAAGAAATTTTTAAAATGGGACAGAACAATGGCAGAATGTGCACACCGTGACAAATGCCTTTGCAGCTTAGGAAGTGGGGCTGTGTACATGTTGAGTATCCCTTATTAGAAATGCTTGGAAACAGAAATTTCTCAGATTTCAGGATTTTTTAGATTTTGAAATATTTGCATATATATAATGTAATATCTCAGGGATGGGATCCAAGCCTAAAAAATAAAATTTATTACATTTCACATATACCTTAACACAAACTGAATATAATTTTATACAACTATTTTTTAGTGTTCCTGCATTTTGAGTACGACCTGTCACATGAGATCAGGTGTAGAATTTTCCACTGGAGTCATCATGTTGATGCTCAGAAAGTTTTAGATTTTGAAGCATTTTGGATTTCAGATTTTCAGATAAGTAATGCTGAACCTGTATCAAGTTTACTGGGTGGGAGACTCTGACCAACCACAAATGGCTGTGCATGCTTAACTTTCCTTCTGAGTCATTTCTCTCCACCTCTTCTAAGGCTTAAACATTTTTGGTGAGGGGTACTGGGGTGCTCAATCTCTGAGCCACATTCCCAGTCCTTTTTATTATTATTATTTTCAATTTTGAGACAGGGTCTTGCTTAAATTACTTAGGGCCTTGCTAAATTTCTGAGGCTGGTCTCGAATTTGCAGTCCCCTCCCTTGGTCTCCCGAGTTGCTGGGATTACAGGCATATGCCATCACACCAGGCTAACATTTTTTTAAACATTGATTTAATTGACAAGTACAAAATTCTGATGCAACATCCATCAAAAGATACAGATCAGTGAAATCACTGCCGTAACTTTAGGTAATTTTTCTCTTAATTCTTATTATCATTTAAAGGAAAAAAAAAATTAGAGCTCTAAGCAAAATTCTGAAATTAGAAAATTAGAAACAGAAGCCAAGAAAGGAGCTTCAAAGATATAAACAATAGCAAATAAAATAAAATAAAAAATAAAAATAAAACACTACTATTGGAAATGAGAGATGAGACTTGAATGAACAGAGTTTCATAGTCTTTACTTATTGAAACTTTAGTGTGTAATATACTTGTAAAGAGCATAAACTTCAAAACAAAATGAAAATGAATCATAGCATGGAAGGCAGAGAATAAGGGAAAGAGAAAACACTACAGAAGAAATGATGGGATTAGAAAAAATTTGGCAACCATCACAGTAATCATCTCAAGCAAATGTCAATGAATGCTAAAACTAGTGGCTAAATGTTTGAATGAGAAACAATATTCATAATCTCAAATATGTTGTCATAAGAAACTTATCAATTATTAAAAGGAAAATAGTAACTTCACAATGGAGAAACCTGACAGACCTCACCAAACCAACTCATCAAATTACTCTTCAGGGATGAGGCATCCCAACATTATGTGCTTCCTGATATGATCCACTGAGAAGAACAAACATCACTTCTGTAGTATTCCTGACCCCAAAACGCATATCTGGAATCTAATCAGGAGGAAACATTACACAAACCCAAACTGAGGGAAACTGTACAAAACAAATGACCTGTTCTCTTCAAAATTATGGGCAAAGGAACTGTTTATTCCAGATTAAAAACAAACAAGACATGTCAACTGAATGCCACAGTAATCTTGCCCCAGAAAAACTAAAAACATCTTCTTTTCCTTAGCATTAAAAGATAGCAATAGGACAACTGGCCCAATTTGAATATGATTTGTAGAGTAGATATAGGATCAGGTAACAGAATGTCTTTGTTGGCTAGGAAATATACATTGAAGTATTCAGGCATCATGTCTATGAATATACTCTAAAATTATTCAGAAAAAAAGAAAAATAGGCAAAATATTAACGTGTGAGCAAGTTGCAGAAGATAATTCTTGGTATTATTTTTTCAACTTTTCTGTACTTCTCAAATTATTTCAAAATAAAGGTTAAGAAAATATTTACTTAGGGAGGCTGAGGCAGGAGGATCACAAGTTCAAAGCCAGCCTCAGCAAAAAGCAAGGCATTTAGCAATTCAATGAGACCCTGTCTCTAAAAAAAATACAAAATAGGGCTCCGGATGTGGCTCAGTGGTTGATTACAGCTGAGTTCAATCCCTGGTACCAAAACAAAAACCAAAAACTAACAAACAAAAAGCCCTACATTTACTTGTAATTATACTTTCTACAAAAATGATATTGCTGTCTGGCTTGCAGTATGTTCAGTTGCTGCTGAATGGGACTTACTGCCAACTATTAAATTTGGTGTCTCATTTTGCTGAATAAGTGAAATTTTCCTTCAGTCAACATGGCAGGTAAGAGAGTCCTGGCCCTGGGAGGATTCATTTGTTTTTTTGGTTTAGCAGTATAAGTGTTTTGGCCTTCTGATGCCCCATATATTGCATTTCTTCACAGAACTTTGGTGGTAAAAAGGGTGCGAGAGCCAGGTGTGGTGATGCACACCTGTATTCCCAGCATCCTGCGAGGCTGAGGCAGGAGGACTGCAGATTCGAAGCCAGTCTCGACAATTTAGTGAGGCTATAAGCAACGCAGTGAGATATCCTGTTTTGAAATAAAAAATAAAAAGGCTCGGGATGTGACTTAGTGGTTAAGTGCCCTTGGGTTCAATTCCTGGTGCCAAAAACAACAAACAAACAAACAAACAAAAAACCAACCAAAAAAGATGCTACAGACCTCTCATTCCACTGCCACTGAAGGGTGTTGTTTCTCAGCTTTTGCTCTTCAAATCTGCTGAAAGGAATTCCTAGATCTAAACACCCAGACACACCACTAATTTTCAAGTGTAAGGAAGCAACCCATTGCAACCTGTACTTTAGCTTACTGTAGTAAGAAATAAGAAATCAGAAATTAGAAATAAATCGTTCTTTAGTGTCAGTTTGGCAGTAAGTAACAATGTTTTATTAACTCTAAACCTCTGTATTTTCAGTGTTTACTGAACATGCAAAATGACGTTTTTCCAAATTGGAAAAATGCCTATTCTGTGAGGTTGCCAGATACACAATTTTGAAATGGTCTTGCAAACTTCTTCAGACTAAAAAGCGCAGAATCAACTGACTGACTAGCGCAACTCTCCACTTGGATTCCTTTTAGGTCTCAGATGCACCATTTAACACTAAACTCATCATCTTCCCCAGCCTCCCTTGAAGAAAAAAAATCAATATGCTTCTATTGCATGTCCTGCCATGCTCAATAGTGCCACTGCCCAAATAAGGAAGAAACTGGGAGAAAAGACTTTGGCTTTCCATTTTCACATGTCTAATCAGTAGTCAAGTGTATGATTTTTATTCACAATATATTTCTCAAATAGGTCCTCTGCTCTCCATCCCCTCTACCTCTCAGATGGTTTATATTCTTCTCATCATTTCTCACTGAGATTACAGCAACAGCCTCTTATGTTTGTCTGCATTAAACCCTGGGTTTCCTCCAGTGCAGTATCCAGTCTACCCTTGGGTGAGCCTAACAACAAGAAAATATATGTCCATATCAGTCCTCTTCTCAAAATCCTCCAGTGGCTCCTCATTTTTTATAATAAAAATTTTATAATAAAATTCAAATTCCTCAATTGGGTATCCACGCCTATTATGATATGACTCCTACCTACTTTTCTAGTTCCTGCCTCCCCCATGCATTCTGAGCATTTTTCCTCTTGTCTCAGTGTGTCCCTCACCTTTGTCCTCTTCATTAGGCAAAATCCTGCTAATTCTTTAAGCCAAATAAATAAATAAAAGTTCAAAATGACACTATCCTCTGCTTTTCCGGTTCTCAGGCTAGGAGTACGATTTCAGAGATCATAAAATACTCTATGGAAAGGACAGAATGCAGTGGCAAGTTATACAATGAGTAGTCAGAGCTCTGTTCTAACCCCAGGACTCTCATCACTAGGTGGTACCGAGAGCAACCTTACATTGGTTTTTAAGAAAAAATGGGGGGCTGGGGTTGTGGCTCAGTGGTAGAGCGCTCACCTAGCATGCATGAGGCACTGGATTCGATCCTCAGCACCACATAAATGTAAAATAAAGATATTGTGTCCACCGAAAACTTAAGAATAAATATTAAAAAAAAAAGAAAGAAAGAAAAAATGGGTACCATATAAAATATCTAAGAGGATTCCCTGTTGGGATAGGTTGCTCCTATGGAGGAGCTTCTTCCATTCTTGAGACCATAAATATTTCCTGAGAAAAGCCAACAGAACTGTCAAATGAATTCTGGTAATGTTGCCTAGAATGACTACCAAGTTTTTCTGGGGCTAAATGCAGATAGTAACATAAAGGCTCCTTTGGATTCTAAATATCTCTTGTAACCCTGTGCAGTTTTAAACTTTATTGGCTCCAGCCCCTAAAGGGGCTGCTGAGATTTTAGAGTTGCCCTCACCTATTGCTTTCCAAATCTCTAGATGGAGATTTGGAATACCCAGGTGGAGCTCCAAACCCACTACTTCAGTTATGTTCCTTTTTCCTTGGTTCTAATTTGTAACCAGGAAAGGGAGAAAAAGAAGCTAAAACTAAGTCATTCCACTTGCCTCCTGCCATGCTGAGTTATCTTAAAATGTTCTGAGTTAAGATCCAGGTGTGGTGGTGCATGTCTGAAATCTTAGCATCTTGGGAGGCTGAGGCAGGAGGATTATAAATTTAAAGCCAGTCTCAGCAACTTAGCAAGGTCCTAGGCAACTTAATAAGATCCTGTCTCAAAATAAAAAAAATAAAAATAAAAAGGGTTTGAGGAATGGAGGCTATGGTTAAAATGGCCCTGGGTTTAATCTCCAGTACCAAAAAGAAAGTTTTAAGTTATCTTTCACCAGAAGACTAGAGACTACAAGGTTTGAAGTCTGAAATATGATCAGAAACTAAAAAGATTGAATAGGAAATAGAATGTGGAGGCTGAGGTCAGATATGGGGGATCCCCTCATGATGGTGGGTGGCCTCCTTATCGGGTAGGAGCTCTGCCATTTGGGTCTCTGGGTGTGGATAAGGGAAACAGAACAGCCTACTTGCATGCAATGGGCATGTAGCATAGTAGTTCTTTGTAATATTCCCAACCTCGCTAGAAGACAGCCAATCACATGGCAAATATGTGCAGAAATTTATCAGACCCAATTTCCTTTTCCTACAATATTTATCAACTAAACATTTTAACTTTCAGTATTCCTAGATGAAGGAATCCTAAATGTTTTACTCTATTGTCCAGATTTAGTTGTTGATGGATCTTTATTTTATGTATTTATATGCAGTGCAGAGAATCAAACCCAGGGCCTTTATACATGCTAGGCAAGCACTCCACCACTCACAACCCCAGCTCCTACTATCCAGATTTAGTTAAAACCACAACTGATCATCAATATACTGTTTCCTGCAACATTAAATGAGATAATAGCTATAGTTTAAAGCTTTTTGTAAACTATATAAGAAATGTCAGATAACAGTGCAATTTGCTTTTTGAATTGATAACAAACCATTTCTGTTTTGCATATTAAATGTCACCCACCTGCCCACTGTTTTGAAAACAAAATCAACAGTGGGGCTTCTCCAAAGTTTACGCAGATTTTAGGAGAGTCAGTAATGTAACTCAGACGTAAACTGCTTACTGAGCATGTGTGAGGCCCTGGGTTTGATTCCCAATACAACAGACAAATAAACAAACAAAAACAAAACAATGTCCTGGAAAAGCGAGCTCTCTGATTCATTCCTGTAGAATGAGTTCATAAGCAGGCAATTACACAAATATCTGAGGGAAATGAATATATATTGGGCTCTTCAGCTTTTATAAATAGCAAATTTTAAGCTTCTCAGGAATTGAGGAATCTCTGAGCCTTGAGCTCAGAGCGTAGACCCCTCTGGGCTCCTCCAAATCTTTGCTTCACTAACTAGAAGTAGAAGCAGATCAAGGAAAGAACAGTGATGACTCCATCTACAGAAGGCATTGCCTATACACTGAATTATCCCAAGTATAGGGCCAAAGGAATATTTCCTATTTCCTGACATTTGTGGAAACAGCCATAATTACTTTCATAGCTAACATACTTTGAAGTGAAAGAAATGTTTATATCTATAGATGGATCTTTCAGTTTTGTATATGCGCATACCTAGAAAAGGAATAAAATGTGAAACAGTAACTTTAAGTCATTCTTGTATAGCTTTAAAAGGAACTTTCCTCACATATCTCAATTTGGAGAAACAGCTTGTGACTTTAAATAAGTCATCAATCATGCAGCTGGGTGAGGGGTTAATGACATCACCCCTGCAATGAATTATATAAGAGAATGGTGAAATAATCAAGAGAAAGCTCTATCTTAAGTCTCAGTAATGTGCTTTGGATATTTTTGTCACATGGCAAATCATCACTGTAGAGACAACTGTGCACTACAGATGCAGAGAACAGCGTATGAACACCAATTTTACTACTGAGCCATGAAATTCAGATTTTTCACCTTTGAATTACTGAAAACTAAACTCTTTTCAATAATAGTTCTATTTAGGAAAAGAGCAAAATTCCTGAACACGATTGCAAATTTCTCACAGGTTCAAAGACTCTCAGGGTTAGAAGTACACAGTAAACTTAGCGGGCATTTAGTGTAACTACCTTTCATTTAAGTAAATCCACATAAATTGCCAAAGATTGAATCTATTATGAACACACCATTAAAAAACAGGTTTCTCTAAAGGCAGGCATGGTGGCATCCTGCCTGTGATCCCAGCCACTCAGCAGGCTGAGGTGGGAGGATTGTGAGTTCCAGGCTAGCATGAGGAATTTAGCAAGAACCCATCTCAAAACAAAACTTAAAAACCAAGTTTCTCCAACAACATAACATGCTTTAAGTAATCAACAGCCATTGTGTTTCCCTACGTAATGCCCCCTTTCTACATACCTTCAAATACAATCGCCTATCCTCAAAATGTATACTATGCCATCTTATGTTATAGCCAAAATACAATTCATCACTTTTTTGTGTCTGTGTTGAGCACAAGTATTGTATCCTAAAACCAAAGCTTTTACAATATATTCAATCCAGGCAGATCTGCCATTATAGGGAAGGAAAACAACAACAAGAAAAGCAAAATATAGAAAAATTTTAACACTTTACAGCTCATTCTAAGCGACAAACAAAAAAGCAAATGAAAATCACAAGCATGTTATAAAGAATCTTTAATGCTAAACCATCTGTGTAAGATGTCATCACATAGTGATCTCTATATATATCACTGGAGCACACTTGTTTAATAAGACAATTTTTAAAAAATTGTTGATAGACCTTTATTTTATTCATTTATTTATATGCAGTGCTGAGAATCAAAACCAGTGGATAACACATGCAAGGCAAGTGCTCTAACACTGAGTTACAACCCCAGTAAGACCATTTTTGAGGTGGGGTGGGTTCTGAAGATTGAACACAGGGAAACTTTACCACTTGGCTGATCTTCATCCCCAGTTCTTTTTATTTATTATTTTGAGACAGGGTCTCACTAAGTTGCTTAAAGCCCTGCTAAGTTGCTGAAACTGCCCTTGAACTTAATATCCTCCAGTCCCTGCCTCCAAGTGGCTGGGTTTATAGGCAGGAGCCCACGGCTGGCTAAGACCAATCTTTCCCATACCCTGGCTAGTAACTTTGTATGCACCATAGTTTTTGGTGTTTCTCCTACAGGAATGTAGTTCAGAACTGAACACATTCTTTCACAATTCAGTTTGGTTTCTGCAGCTGTCCCTTCCACTGCACCTGTTCTCAGATACTTTTTTTATCCCTTTCTTCTCCCCTCCCCAATAAGGGAATGTTCCTGATCAAAGAACAAAATTATTAAAGTTTCTATACCTTTCTCACAGTAAAGAACTTTTTTCATTTCTTTTTCGGTCCTGGGGATTAAACCTAGGGCTTCTCACACATGCTAGGCAAGTGTTATACCACTGAGCTACATTCCCAGCCCCCCTCCCCCTTTTTTTCTATTTTGGTACGGGGAATTGAACTCAGGGGCACTCAACCACTGAGCCCCATACCAGCCCTATTTTGTATTTTACTTAGAGACAGGGTCTCTTTGAGTTGCTTAATGCCTCACCATTTCTGAGGCTGGCTCTGAACTCACAATTCTCCCATCTCAGCCTCCTGAGCCACTGGAATTTTAGGCATGCACCACTGTACAAGGCTAGTCCCAGCCCTTTTTAATTTTTATTTTGAGATAGGGTCTCACCAAGCTGCCCAGGCTGACTTTGAACTCACTATTCTCCTGCCTCAGGCTGAATTGGAAAATCCAAAAAGACTTGACTTTGTTAAATTCATTCAATTTGTACAATAAATAACTTGAAAGCCGAGGTGACTATCTTTCAAAATCAGAGGAAGTACTAGAGTTGAACTTCCTTGAAGTTGCTGCCTTGACTGATGTTAAGTATAGAGGGAGGGAGAAGGGTGGAATAAATAGTAATCTATGAGTATTTGTCCCTCAAACTAAGCCAGTGCCTGACTGTGGATGGGCTCATGAAAGAAATATCTGAAGGAAAAGAATCTTGTGGAATGTTGCTAAGACAATTAAAATCTTTCTAGTAGAAACATCACAGAAACTTCAGATAGACAATAACACTGAAGGCGGGTGTGGTGGCACATGCCTGTAATCCCAGTGGCTTGGGAGGCTGAGACAAGAGGATCACTAGTTCAAAGCTAGCCTCAGCAATGGCAAGGCAAAAAAGGGCTGGGGAAGTGGCTCAGTGGCCCCCAAGTTCAATTCCTAGTACTAAAAAAGAGAGCCAGGCGCAGTGGCGCACGCCTGTAATCTCAGTGTCTTGGAGGCTGAGGCAGGAGAATCACGAGTTCAAAGCCAGCCTCAGCAAAGGCAAGGTGCTAAGCAACTCAGTGAGGCCCTGTCTCTAAATAAAATACAAAAAATGGGCTTGGTTTGTGACTCAGTGGTCAAGTGCCCCTGAGTTCAATCCCTGGTATCAAAAAAAAAAAAAGAAAAGAAAATACCACTGAAATTGCTTGTCCAAACCAGAATCTTCATTGTTATATCCCTGATAGAGTCACTCAGCTTCTTCACAATCACAACTTTGCAAGCAACCCAATTCCTTTCTAGTCTTGCCAAACTGTCAAAAAGTACCTCTCTTGGGGCTGGGGTTGTGGCTCAGTGATACAGCGCTCGCCTAGCATGTGTGAGGAACTGGGTTCATTCCTCAGCACCACAGAAAAATAAATAAATAAAATGTCTATCAACAACTAAAAAAAAAACAGTACCTCTCTTGCCAGGCACCTATAATTCTAGTGACTTGGGAGGCTGAGGTAGGAGGATCACAAGTTCAAGACCAGCCTCCGCAACTTAATGAGGTCCTAAGAAACTTGGTGAGACCCTGTCTCAAAATGAGTTGCCAGGTGCAGTGGTGTAAGACCTGTAATCCCAGCAACTCAGGAGGCTAAGGCAGAAGCATCCTGAGTTCAAAGACAGCTTCAGCAACTTAGCAATGCCCTAAGGAATTCAGTGAGACCCTATCTCTAAATAAAATATTATAAAAGGGCTGGGGATGTGGCTTAGTGGTTAACCGCCCCTGGGTTCAATCCCCAGTACCCCATCCCCAAAAAAGTATCTCTCTTATTAAATTAAATTCTGTCTCCCTCTAGCAACGAGCTTTTTTTTTTTTTAACTATTAAAATATTTTTAAATTGTAGAACCTTTTTAAAAAAATTATTGTTTTTAGGTATACATGATGCAGAGTATATTTTGACATATTATACATACAAGGAATTAATATAACTTATTTTAATTAAAAACCCATTCTTGGAAGTTGTACAGGCTGTGGAGTTTCACTGGTTGTGTATTCATATATGAACACAGGAAGGTTCTGTTTTATTCTATTGTCTTTCCTACTCCCATCCTCCTTCCCTTCCCTTCATTCCCCTCTGTCTAAAACAGTGAACTCCTATTCTTCCCTCTCCATTGTTACAAGCTTTTAAATAATTTTAGATATACAAAAATTTTGGAGCTGTGTGTTGTGGTGCACGCCTGTAATCCCAGCAACTTGGGAGACTCAGGCAGGAGGACTGCAAGTTATAGCCACAGCAATTTAGCAAGGCCCTAAGCAACCGAATGAGATCTTATCTCAAACTAAAAATAATAAAGGGCTGGGGAATGGCTTAGTGGTACAGCACCCCTGGGTTCAATCATCAGGACCAAAGAAATGTTTTTGCGGGGCTGTGGATATTGTTCAAAAAATATTGTTCAAGCTGGGGATGTGGATCAAGTGGTAGCGCACTGGCCTGGCATGTGCGGGGGGCGCTGGGTTCGATCCTCAAATATAAAATAAAATAAAGATGTTGTGTCCACCAAAAACTAAAAAAAAAAAAATGTTAAAAAATTTTTCTCTCTCTCAAAAAAAAGAAAAAAAAATTGTTCAAAAATTCCCTGTGGTCTTCGTCCAGCTTCTCCAATGTTAACATATAAAAACAGTACATCCAGGTGTGATAGCTCCTTGATGTCCTTTTACTTTTCTTTTTTCTTGAGACAAGTTCTTCCTATGTTGCCCAGGTTGGTTTTGAACTCCTAGGCTTAATAGATATTCCATCTCATACTTCCAAATAGCTAGGAGTGGAGGTGCATGCCACCTTGCCTGGCTCTTTTCTTTCTTTTTTTTTTTTTTTTTGTGTGGTGCTGAGGATTGAACCTAGGGGATGTCTTATTACTGAGTTATATACCTCCAGCCCTTTATTATTTTTAGTTTGAAATAAGATCCCTTAAAAGGATCCAATCTGGGCCTGGGGTTGTGGCTCAGCAATAGAGTGCTCGCCTCACACATAAGAGGCCCTAGGTTTGATCCTCAGCACCACATAGATAAATAAAATAAAGAGATGTGATGGACATCATTATCCAAAGTACATGTATGAAAACTCGAATTGGGTGTCAACGTACTTTATATACAAACAGAGATATGAAAAATTGTGGCATATATATGTAATAAGAATTGTAATGCAAAAAAAAAGTACATGTATAAAGATATGATTTGGTGTGAACATACTTTATATAAAGATATGAAAAAATGTGCTCTATATATGTAATAAGAATTGTAACGCATTCCACTATCATGTATTTAAAAAAATAAGGGGCTGGGGATGTGGCTCAAGCAGTAGCGCGCTCGCCTGGCATGCGTGCCGCCCGGGTTCGATCCTTAGCACCACATACAAACAAAGATGTTGTGTCCGCTAATAACTAAAAGAAATAAATATTTAAAAATTCTCTCTCTCCTCTTTCTTTAAAAAAATAAAAAAATAAAATCAATTAAAAATAATAAAATAAATAAATATTAAAACAAAAAAACAACAATCCAATCTAGGCTACTACAATGGATTTAGTCATCATATCTCCTTAGTCTCTTTGAAACTGAGATTTTTTTTTTTTTTTTAAAGACAATGTCCGGCTGGGGATATAGCTCTGTTGATAGAGTGCTTGTCTTGCATACACAAAGTCCTGTGTTCAATCTCTAGCACCACAAAAAACAAAAAAATTAAAGACAATATCCCTCAATTTGGTTTTATCTGATGTTTCCTCATTATTAGATTCTAGATATGCAATGTTAGGGGCAGGAACACCACAGAAGTGATACTGGTTCTTTTCATTGTGCCCTATAAAGAGATACACGTAGGGCTAGGGTTAGAAGCTCAGCACCACATAAAAATAAATAAAATAAATAAAGATTAAAAAAGAGAGAGATACACAGTGTTGGGATATCTCATTCCTGAGGAAACAAACTTTGATCATTCAATCCCTATAAGGGCCTCCCTGGTTACTATAAAATTACTGACTTCTTCCTTTGTAGTTAATAAGTATCTTGTGGGCAGATACTTTGAAACTACATAAATATTTCTATTTCTCAAACTTTTAGCCAAAAGTTTTTCAAAAAATACTTATTTTTTAGTTGTAGTTGGACTCAATACCTTTATTTTACTTGTTTATTTTTATATGGTCCTGAGGATTGAACCCAGGGCCTCACATGCGCTAGGTAAGAGCTCTACCACTGAGCCACAACTCCAGCCTTAGCCATTAGTTTTAACATTCATTGGAGATTTTTTTGCTTGAGGTAATTTTACTACTGTGATGGTTATCATATGGTGATTTTCATTTTCTTTTTAATATTTATTTTTCAATTGTAGTTGGACATAATATCTTTATTTTATTTATTTATTTTTATGTGGTGCTGAGGATCGAACCAGGGCCTTGCATGTGCTAGGCAAGCGCTCTACCGCTGAGCCAGAACCCTAGCACATATGGTGATTTTCCATTGCCATCATATCTTCTATTTATTAACTGGAATTCTCTAAGATTTTTCTCTCTTTAATTATAATTTTTATGAACTGAGGGCTGGGGATGTGGTTCAGTGGCTAAGTTCCCCAGGGAACTTCAATCCCCAGTAGCGTCCCCCACCTTCAATCCAAGACCTATAAAAGTGTGTTCACTGTAATGAGGCATCACTGCTTCTAGGCCCTATCTTAAGCAACCACATTCATATATTTCTGTAATTCTCTTTACATGTTAATAACTAACACTAAGTTCTTACCGATAACTTCAATTCAAACTCAACACTACAGGGGTCTATAGCTATCCTACACTGGGCTTTGTAATACTGTTTTCCATAGTTATTTGAGTTATGTTCCCTTTCCCAGTGTGGCTTTGTTATTTGTTTGTAATATGGTTGGCTTTATTTCTTACAGTTTGTATTTGATTTTGAGTTGTCTCTTCACATTGTAGTTGTCTAGTTACTTAATTTTCAAGTATGAAGTCACAACTATACAAAAGTGTCCTTACNAAAAAAAAAAAAAAAAAAAAAAAGTTGGTAGGGGATTGGGGATGTGGCTCAGCAGTAGGGCACTCGCCTCACACATGTGAGACCCTGGGTTCAATCTTCAGCACCACATAAAAATAAGTAAGTGAAATAAAGGTATTGTGTCCAACTACAACTAAAAATAAATAAATATTTTAAAATGTAGCTCTTAAAAAAAAAAACAACAAAGTTGGCAGAAACGCCCAGCAACTCAGAAGGAGGACAGCAAGTTCAAGGCCTGACCTGGCAACTTTGTGAGACCCTGTCTCAAAATAAAAAAGTAAAAAGAGCTGAGGCTACAACTCAGGGAAAAGTGTCTTTGGATTCAATCCATGATACTGCATTTAAAAAAAGAAAACATAATATTAGTTTCTGGTTTATCCTTTCTATATAGATGTGTTTGTATTATATACTAATGAGCAGATACCTATGTGTGCTTATTTCCCCTCCCTCCTTTGGGTACTAGGGATTGAGCCCAGGGATAGTTATTCTACCACTGAACTACATCATAGTCCCTTTTTTAAAAAACTTTGAAACAGAGTGGCCTTGAACTAGTGATCCTCCTGCCTCGCCCTCCTGAGTAGCTGGGATTATAGGCCTATACCACCATACCTGGCTCATCTTCTTCCTTGCACAAAAAGGAGGATACTACTCATTTCATTTTGCATTTTTCATTCAACAGTACATACTAGTTCCCAGAAAAAAGCAAATGTTTCAGGCCTGATTGCTATCCTTAGAAAGGATATGCCTTGGCTAACATCTGAGAACTAGATTTCAGCTCACTATTCCCTAAATGAAAGGAGTGGATCAGCTGGGTATGGTGGTGCATGCTTGTAATTCCAACAATTTGAAAGGCTAAGGCAGGAGGATAGAAAATTCAAGGCCAGCTTTGGAAATTTAGTGAGAATCTGTCTCAAAAAATAAAAAGGGCTGGGGATGTAACTCAGCAGTAGAGTGCCCCAGGTCAAATCCCCAGTACCACAATAAATACATATATAAATACATAAATAAGAGTAGCTCAATTGTACCTGTACAATAATTGATTTTTGCTAAATACCTGTTTTCCTTCTGGATATCTGGAATTTTACATGTGCCAAGCAGATGATGCCCACGTTACCAGGCCCCCAGGTTTAATACTCTGGGCATTAAACTTCCAAGGCAAACATTTTACATGTTTTGACACAATTTGTTCCTGGAGGACTTTAAGTGTGTGTGACTCCACTAGAAGAAGGCTCCTGGAAGCTTGCCCTTGATTTCTTCTGGAATTCCTTCCATGCCCCTTCTCCCTTTGCTGATTTCTTTATATCCTTTCATTGCACTAAACCTTAGCTATTCAAGAGACAGAGGCAGGAAGATCACAAGTTTGAGACTAGTCTGGGAAATTTAGCAAGATTCTGTCTCAAAATAAAAAGTAAAAAGGGTCGAGGGGCTGGCATTGTAGCTCAGTGGTATAGTGCTTGCCTAGCACATGGGAGGCACTGGGTTTGATCCTCAGCACCATATAAAAATAATTTAAATAAAGATATTGTCTGTTCATCTACAACTAAATACACTCACACACACACAAGTACATATATATAAATAAAAAGAGGCAGGGGAGCTGGGATGTAGCTTGGCAAAGTACCTTAGGTTGAACAAGAATAACAAAAGCACACCTTAACTATGAGTATGACTAGATGCCTTTGAGTCCTGTGAGTTCTAGAGAACTGCAAAACCTGGAAGTTTTTGCAGTTCTGATATCTTGAAGTAACTCCAAATTAGTACACAGAGATCCTCTTCACTCTTTAATACAGCTGCACAATACTCCATGTAAGGATAAACCACAAACCAGTTTATTCAGCCTTTCTCCTACGTATGAACATTGAGGTTATTTCCTTGCAATTATAAACTAAAGAATAACCTTGTGTGTGTGTGTGTGTGTGTGTGCGTGCGTGTGTGTGTGTTTCATGTTGAAGATGTTCCTTCAAGGGTAGATTACTAGAACAGAGAATATGTGTCAATAGATTGGGGGTATACGTAGTTTTGTTAAGTACCGCCAGATTCCTTTTCAGAAAGAGTGTATCAGTTTTCATTCCCACCAACAAGATATGAGAATATTTCCTTATAGCCTTCTTAACCAAAATGTGCTGTCATACTTCTTTGTAAGATAAAAAATAGAAGCTTAGGTTGGTTATCTTTGCATTTCTCTAGTTGTAAGGCTGATCATCTCTTCATTTATTTAAGCACCACATGTATACAGTGAATCCTTCCCCTATTTTTGTTTCTTTTCTTTTTTTAAAAGCAGTGCTGGGGACCAAATTGATGGCCTCACATGCTAGGCAAGTGCTCTACCACTGAGCCCCAGCCCCAGCCCCAGCCCCGATTTCCCATTTTTTTAAAAAATATTTTATTAGTTGTTGATGGACCTTTACTTATTTATATGTGGTGCTGAGAATTGTACTCAGTGCCTCACACATGCTAGGCAAGCGCTCACCACTGAGCAACAATCCCAGCCCCCCAAATTCCCATTTTTAATTGGGTTTTGTTTCTTCATTCCTCAAGTCAAGAAGTCTCTATGTATTAGAGATATATTTATCTGTGATACATGGTGCAAATATGTTCCCTTTTTTTTTTTTTTTTTTTGTACTTGGGATTGAACACAGGGATGCTTAACCACTGCGCTACATCCCCAGCCCCCTTTTACATTTTATTTAGAGACTGGGCCTCACTAAGTTGCTGAGGCTGGCTTTGAATTCAGGGTCCTCCTGCCTCAGCCTCCCAAACCGCTGGGATTACAGGTGTGTGCCGCCAAGCTTGGCTGCAAATATGTTCTCTTAATTTTTCAGTTGTCTTTTGACTAAATGGTTCTTTGCCAATCTAGTCAGAGTTCTTATCTTGAGGTCAAATACTTCTGGATTTGCAAACCTTCTGAAGCAGTACACAAATGGTACATCTGCTTTTCTGAGGTCTGCAGTGTTTAGTTTTCTGAAAGGACCTGTAACTTGAGCATGATTAGGAGCTACTATTGCCCCATGTCATCCACTGAGTTGAACTGTGTCCGATAGGTCCATGTAAGTTGAACAACCCTTCAAATTCTTGAAAGCTTCTCCCAATTCTCTTGACTATTTACTTTAATAAGTCAGATACCCAGCAATCCAGCCTGAATGTGGAATGTGATTGAATGCCAATCAAATTCTAGCCACAAGATAAGGAGCCTTCCTCATCTTTAATCCTGACTATAAACATAAAAAGTGGAAGGATTATCCCTTTTATTTATTTATTTATTGTGGTACTGGGGATTGTGCTCCACCTGTGAACTACATTTTTGGTTATTTATTTATTTATTTATTGTAGTCGTAGATGGACAGAATTTTTGATCCTTTACTTCTTTATTTTTTGCAGTTGTAGATGGACGGAATGCCTTTATCTTATTTTTTTTATTTTTATGTAGTGGTGAGGATTGAACCCAGTGCCTCACACATGCTAGGCAAGCACTCCACCACTGAGTTACAGTCCAAGCCTGGTCCTTTATTTTTTTTCTTTGATATGAGGTCTCCCTAAATTGCAGAAGCTGGCTTTGAACTTGCCATCCTTCTGCCTCAGCCTCCCAAGTTATTGGGAAAACAGGCATGAGCAACTACCCCCAGCTCAAGTTTTCTCATTGAACACTGAGTTACATTCCTAGCCCTTTGTATATTTTAATTTTGAGTCAGGGTCTCACCAAGTGAGACTTAGGGCCTTACTAAATTGCTGAGGCTGATCTCTAACTTGAGATCTTCCTGCCTCAGCCTACTGAGCCACTGGGATTACAATGTGAATTCTTATCCCCAAAGACATTTCTGGTTTCCTATTTATCTTTCATACACAACTCTAAGAGTAGAGTATGACACTCCAGTTGTGGTCTAACCAGCAAAACATAGCAAAACCACTAGCTTCTCAGTTCAGATAGCACATTTATATTAATGATCACAAAGTTAATCTATCTTCCTTTCTTTTTCTTCTTCTTCTTCTTCTTCTTTTTTTTTTTTTTTTTTTTTGTGGTGCTAGGGCTTTAATCCAGGNTTTTTTTTTTTTTTTTTTTTTTTTTTTTTTTTTTTTTTTTTTTTGTGTGTGGTGCTAGGGCTTTAATCCAGGTCACTCTACAACTGGGCTAAGCCTTCTGCCCCCAAGAAGTCAATTCTAATTGAACTGCTAAAACTGTAGGTCTTCTATTTCCCACATAAATATTTTCACGTATGAAGCCCACTTTTAGAAACTAAGTAGAAAATCTTACATTTATAGCTATTAAATTTCATTTTGCTTTATATAATTCAAAATAGTTGGGTTGGGGTTGTGGCTCAGAGACAGAGCACTTATCTACCATGTGTGAGGCACTGAGTTTGATCCTCAGCACCACATAAAAATAAAATAAAGATATTATGTCCTCCTATAACTAAAAAATAAATATTAAAAAAAATATTTACCTTTGATAGAGTTAGGAGAAAGGGAATGATTTGAAAAAAGAATAGAGAGCTAGGGATGTGGCTTAAGTGGTAACGCGCTCGCCTGGCATGCGTGGGGCGCTGGGTTCGATCCTCAGCACCACATACAAGATGTTGTGTCCACCAAAAACTAAAAAAAAAAAAAAAAAAAGAATAGAGAGATAGTAATCTAGTTCTTAGGTTTGGGTGATATATATATATAAACATGTATATGCATTTTGCAATACTGGGGACTGAACTGAGGCCCTACCACATGCTATATGGACACACAACTACTGAGCTACATCCTCAGCCCTAGTTTTACATTTTTTATTCTGAGACAAGGTCTTTGTAAATTGCCCAGGATGGACTCGAACTTGAGATCCTCCTGTCTTAGCTTCCTAACTATGTAGCTAGAATTATAGTCACAAGCCACTGTGCTCAGTTTATGTGTATTCATTTCACATAGACATATACACATATACACATGCATGTTTTGAGTTCACCGTATGTCATAATTTAATTGCACATATTTTTACTCTTTATCAAATATTACATTAAGAAACACTTACTTTCAGATGTGGTGGAACAAAGTGACTTGGGAGGCTAAGTCAAGTTTGAAGTCATCTTGGGCAACTTAATAAAACCCTATCCCAAAATAAAAAATAAAAGGCTGGGGGGCTGGGGCTGGAGTTGAGTGATGGGAGTACTTGCCTGGCATGCATGAGGCACTGGGTTTGATCCTCAGCACCACATAAAAATAAAATAAAGGTATTGTGTCCACCTACAACTTAAAAAAAATGTATATATATATACAAACTCATTAAAAAAATAAAGGGCTGGGAATGTAGCTAAGAGGTAGAATACCTCTGGGTTCAATTCTTAGTAATTCATAAAAACAAATAAAAAACCACATTTTTTTGTTAAACTCAGACTATCACATCAAGAAATAATATACAATACTTCATTCGTGACTAATTACAGCCAATGTATAAACTCTACCTAACAATAATTAATTTCCCTACAACCTGTGCAAAGAAATAATGCATTTATCAGTTGGAAAATAGAGTCTAGCCAAGGATGTTAGACTTAATTTAGTAATGGTTTTATAGCAGGGGTCAGCAAACTAGAGCCCTCAGGTCTGCACTTATGCTTATAATTTTATTAGAAGTTGGGTGTGGCTGGGCTAGGGTTGTGGCTCAGTGGTAGACTGCTTATCTAGCACATGTGAGGCACTGGGTTTGCCTTAGCACCATATAAATAAATAAATAAACAAACAAGCAATAAAGAAATAAAGGTATTGTGTCCATCTACAGCTAAAAGAAGAGGAGGACGAGCGGGAGGAGGAGGAGGAGGAGGTTGTTGGGTGTGATGGCACAAACAAAAAACATTTTACCATATAATTGTTGCCACCACATTAACATATATTCACAACTATTCTATGCATACTAGTTTTGCACCAATGACAGTTTAGTAATAAATGATTTTTAAGTACACTGTTTAACAATGACAAAAAAGCTTCACATAATGATTGCACCCAACTTTCTTACAATAAAATTTGGCATAAATCTTTGACAATTATTCAGTAAAATACAAAAATCAAAAAGTTTCATTGGAATACAGCCATACTCATTCATTTGCACAGTGTCTAGACCTGCTTTAATGTTACAACAGATGATTAGTTTGCTGGGGTTGGGGATATAGCTGAGTGGTACAGTACTTGCTTAGTGTGGAAGAGGCTGTGGACCCAATTTCCAGCACTGCCAACTAAAAAAAAAAAAAAAAAATTGAGAAAGTTTGCTGACTCCTGGTTTATCACACCATTCATAGGTGAGATAAGTTTTCTAGGTGGGAAATGGTGGCACATCTGTAATCCCAGCTACTCTGAAGGATGACATGGGATGATCCCAAATTTGAGTCCAACCTTAGAAACTTAGCAAGGCACTGTCTCAAAAAATAAAAAGGGCTGGCAATGCAGCTCAGAGGTAGAGCACCCTTGAGTTCAGTCCCAGTACTTGGGGGGGGGGGGGGGGCGGCAAAAAAGTTTTCTAGTGCACGTGGCATGTATATTTCTTCAGGAATCTCAGTCCATCACATTCCACAGCTCACTAACCATCATCTCATTTAACTAAACATTCTATTCAAATTTCAAGCTCACAGAAATTTGATTTCCCATGTAGGCTTCCTACAGGGAGAAGACATGCTGATCAGTCAGTATGACTGCCGGGTTTCTGTTCTCAGGGTTTACTCCAGTTGAACTGGGCTGACTAGTCTGTGCAAAATAACCACACAAGTGACACAAATACCTTTTTCTTTGGGGTTGCTGTGACGGCTCCTCTGACCTTAAGGGTCCGCAGGAAGAAAGTGAGCAAGAGCACGCGCTGAGCCCTTTTATTGAGGAGAAGCTATTCAAATGAGGCAAGGGGTCAGGTTTCAGGGGCTGAGTCTATCTTCATGATGTCCACTGTCAGCAGATTGACTGACACCTGGGTAGGCCACACCCAAAGGCACAGTAAGAGAAGGGGACACACACAAGGCCTTCCATGGAAGATTCTATCCTAAACAGGGCAAGGGGTAATATTACAAAGGAACAGGTGAGCAGGGGCTGTAGCAAGACACACCCATGCACGAGACACTGACCCTCGAACCCAAGAAGGGTGGGGAAAGCTCTGCCACATTTCTGTGACTGAGCGCCTCAGCACCCAGCAGAGGAGTGTGACTCAGACACGTGTAAGGTTGGTCTCCCACATATTACCATTCCTATCAAGTAATGAGTCAACTTTTCATTATGTATTAAATGAAGAATTGTCTTTCCAATGCCCTCCCCATGAAAGAACCAGCGATTGAACCCAAAGTGCTCAACCAGTGACCTATATCCCCAACCCACTCCCCCTACCCCTTTAAATTTTGAGACAGGGTCTTACTAAGTTGCCCAGGCTGGCCTCAATCTTTTGATCCTCCTCCAAGTAGCTGAGATTACAAGTGTGTGCAACTGTGTCCAGTAGCTATACTTCATTTTTTAACATCAGATGCAGAAATATCACAGGATTTTTAGGGACTCAACATTCCATATACAATGGCTGTGATAAACAGTATACAATGGTTGCTTTACACAAGAGTCACTCTTTTTTGACTAAGTAAGTGTCTCATGTGACAAAAATGTTTTTTTCAATATCATCACAAGAAAGTTAATATAAATTAATATTTTAGAAATGTTTCAAGGATACGTCATAATCTGAGAAATGGTACTCTGCAAAGCTGTCATTCAGTCAACTCATCTGATCAAGATGTCATTTCTTACCTGACTTGTGCTGATATTTTCTTCAGCAGATGTAGAATGTTTGCATAGGTCTTCCTTTGCTCCCTCACAGGTCTCTCTCATAATTTCCACTTGGTTCCCTTGATCTCTGAAGACCTTTAGCTCCATACTCTTGGCTTTCTCTTCCCTATGCAAGATCCCAGAAGCCACAGAATCTCCTACTTTGGGGTCTACCAAACCACACCACCCAAGCTCACCCCCATGATCCAAGGTCTTACAGGTTTCTTGATAACTTTCTGCATGAGTCCTGTGAAGCTTCAAGGGCAATATTCTACTCTGATTTATAAAAGAGCTAGAGGCTCCAAGCTTTACAACTGGATTCACACTTGGCTCAGGGTGTGCATGAAGCTCTTTGGAGACACTTACTGGGAGTTCAGAGTATAATTCCTGTACCACGGCAGACATGGAGGAATCAAGTGGAACTGGCTGAGTCTCTACTCCGGATGACAGCATTAGGGCAGATGTAGATTATGGAGTGAAGTCTTTTACATCAAACAGTTCACCCTGACATAAATCAAAGGAAAGGATACAAGTTTAAAACCTTGATAGGGTAGAAGCTGACTCAGTTCATATTGGCTAAAATTAAAAAAATAAATTCTACTTCAAATGCCAGCATTATCTGACACCAAATTTGTGGAAAAACACATACCTTAACTTTTAATAGGCACCTGTCTAATCCTAATTCAAATACTGACTTCTCAATAATTATCAATTTAAATCTGAAGGGCCCACAAGTGTACCTGAAAATAAGACGTTTATGCATCTAAGAATAATGTTGATACAATTTACAAAATAAATTTCTTTTTCTTTTTTTTTTTTTTTGCCAATCATGGTGGCACTGCCTGTAATCCCAGTTATCCAAGAGGCTGAAATATGAAAATCTCAAGGTTGAGGTCAGCTTGGGAAACTTAATGACATCCAGCCTCAAACAACTACAACAAAGAACTAAGAATGTTGCTCAATGGTAGAGAGCTTGCCTCTAAAAAAGAAAGACAGTATGGTTTTATACTTGTTTTCAGGGCATGAATCTCACCCATTTTGTTCATTGATATATTCCCACTGTCAGAATAGAGGTATGATACATTGTAGGTACTCTTTTTTTTATGTTGTAGGTATTCTGAAGGACTCTGATGAGCATGAAACTCTTTTCTTTGAAGGAGGATACAAGGAAAATGGAACTATTTTCCTTTACTGCTTGTTACATACTTGAGCTGTATTTAGTAGGCTAGCACTAGATACTCCTAACCCAGTCCCTGGGCAAGTGCTCTACCACTGAGCTATACCGCCAGCTGTTTTTACTTTTGAGAAAAAGTCTTGCTAAACTGCCAAGGCTGGCCTCAAACTTGCCATCCTCCTGCCTTAGTCTCTGTAGTAGCTGAGCTCACAAGTGTGTGCCACCACACCTAGATCCTTTTTGGCTTTTACCATTTTTTTGCTTTGGATGCTAGAAACAGGTAATTTGCTGAAATATGTTTACCTAAGCAATTCACAATACTATATTATACTATATTACAAAAAGAGTCAATACACATACATATACAAACATATTCAGGATTTCCCAGCCCATAAATTTTAGTTCAGCAACAATATGCAGTTTTTACAACAAAATCCACTTTGAATGGGGCTGAGGATATAGTTCAGTTGGTAGAGTACTTGCCTCGCATGTACAAGGCCCTGGGTTCAATCCCCAGCACCATCCCACCAAAATCCACTTTGACTTGACTGAGGCAGAAATTGGTTCACCAAATAAGATACTTGGATTCTTTCTTTCTTTTTATTTATTTATATGTGGTGCTGAGAATCAAACCCAGTGCCTCACACATGCCAGGCAAGCGCTGTACCACTGAGTCACAACCCCAGCCACACTTTGATTCTTGATGCTTTTCCTAACCCTAAACTAAAGGAAGGAGAATATAAGTGTTAAGGAACCCTCCCCAGAGGCAAAATGACATAAAGCTACATTACTAATTAAAACTCTAGAAATTATAAAGAAATCAGATTGCCAGTCCATGAAATTTAGGTAATACAGGAGGGCTGATAAAAAAGACTTGTATTTTGAATACAAAAAATTAGCACACAAACTTGTGTAAAGAAGTACAGCAATAATCAAATGAACTAATTACAATAAATAAATTAATTATAAAAAAAGAATCAAATGAGATTCTCCATGTGAAAGACTTTCAACGTGCTGTGATAAATTTATCCCTTTTAGAGTTAAAATTTTCCCCTTTTAATCTACCACCTGGATATTTCTGGGGGCACTTCAGATATTAGGTCATTTATGTCGGGATAAGGAGAATTAGTAGAGATAAAATGGAATTGTTATTTGATGTCAAAATAAGCAGGAAGTGCCCAAATTTAACTTGGTTCAGCTTCCTTTCCCCAACAACATACCCAATCTAATTTTTGGATGTCAGACTACATACAGATTGGAAGAATAATTGGCAGGAGAGGATACTGTGAAGCTCAAGTTTGTCAGCCAGGCATAATTATGGGCTCATTTCTGTAATCCCACCCACTTGGGAGGCTAAGGCAGGAGGATGACAAGTTTCAGGCCTCTGTAGGCAACAGCCTATTCAAAAATAAATAAATTTTTTAAAATGGCTGGGGATATACGCAGTGCTAGAGTGACCCTGGGTTCAATCCCCATTACCACAAAATAAAACAAATGAAAAGCACATGCCCACAAGGGTGTGTTGGTACATGCCTATAATCCCAGCTATACCAGAGGCAGAAGCTATAGGAGCTCAAATTTAAGGCCAACCTCAGCAATTCAGAAAGACAGACCCTACCTCAAAACAATCTCAAACTGGGTGTGTTGCCATGTGCTTGTAATCCGAGTAGTTCAGGGGGCTGAGGCAGGAGGATCAGGAGTTCAAAACCAGCCTCAGCAACGGTGAGGAGCTAAGCAAATCAGTGAGACCCTGTCTCTAAATAAAATACAAAACAGGGCTGGAGATATGGCTCAATAGCTCAATGGTTGAGTGCCCAAGTTCAATACCTGGTACCAAAAATAGATAGATAGATAGATAGATAGATAAGGGTGGGGGAGTTTAACTCAGTGGTAAAGCACTCCATTCCCCCAGTACTGGGGTTGGGGGTGGGGTTGCAGTATTAATTCAGTTTAGAACACAAATAAACTTTGAAAACACTATGATAATTGAAATAAACATAAAGAACCACATGTTATAGAATCCCATTTATATAAAATGTCAAGAATGGAAAAAGGTAGGGCTAGGTATTTAGTTCAGTGGTACAGGGCTTCCTTAGCATGAAGGAGGCCCTAGGTTTGATGTCCAGCACCACATGCACACACAAAAAAGGATATATAATTTATAAAGACAAAATAGATTGATGGTTGCTTACAGCTGGGAGTGTTGGATAACTAGGGACTGACAACTAATGGACACTTTCTTTTTAAAGTAATAAAAATGTTTAAAATTGAAAAAGGTGATCATACTAAAAACTACTGATTTGTATAATTTAAATTGGTAAATTCTATGATATGTAAATTATCTTTTTTTTTTTTTGGCACTGCTGAGGATTTAACCTGAGGCCTATGCAAGCTACATCCCAGCTCATGTGACACACACACACATATATATTTTGATACTGTGGATTGAACTCAGATGCACTCAACCATTTAGCCATATCCCCAGTCCTGTGTTGCATTTTATTTAGAGACAGGGTCTCATTGAGTTGCTTAGTGCCTCACCATTGATGAGACTGTCTGGCTTTGAACTTGCAATCCTCCTGTCTCAATCTCTGGGATTACAGGTGTGCACCACCTCACTCCAGCTGTGAATTATTTTTTTTTAATAAAACTGATTTTTAAAAGAACAGATGGGGATGCTGGACATGGTGGCGCACGCCTATAATTCCAGCATCTTGGGAGGCTGGGGCAGGAGGGTTACAAATTCAAGTCTTGGCTACTTTGTCTTAAATATAAAAGGGCTTGGGATATAGTATGGTGGTAGAGTAATTGCCTAGTATGCAGGAGGCTCTGGGTTTCATCTCCAGCACTGGGGGGGGAAAAATTAAAAGCTAGGATTATAATCTCAACGTAGAGCACATGCCGAGCATGTAAGATCCTGACTTGGATCCCTAAAACTGCATGGGGAAAAAAAAAAAAAAAGATAAAGAAAATGCCCCATCCCCAATCCATCAACTCTCAATTCCTGACCTACATTTCACTTGCGAAGGATAGGACCCGCCCCCCCCCCATGTCTATAATAGAGCCCGTTTAATCAAAAGAATAATTGAGTCTTTCTACATGCAAACAGCTGCAAGAAACAAAGATGAATAAGATGCCCTCAGTATATTACGTGGTCTCTCCTTCCTTGTTTCCTCCCCCACCCTATTCAACCAAGGGCTTTGTTCATGCTAAGCAGGTGCTCCATCACTGAGCTACACACCAGCCCCTACAATTGCCTCTCAACATCAGTATCACTTTTCTAGAGCTCAGACTCAATTTTTTTTACACAACTAGCGTAACACAAACTATGGCTTCAACTCCTATAGTGTCTCTAATAAACTCTACAGCTTTCTTTTTTTCTTTTTTTTCTTGGTACTAAGGATTGAACTCAGGGGCACTTGACCACTGAGTCCCATCCTCAGCCCTATTTTGTATTTTATTTAGAGACAGTCTCACTGAGCTGCTTAGTGCCTTGCTTTTGCTGAGGCTGGCTTTGAACTTGTGAATCTCCTGTCTCAGCTTCTTGAGCTGCTGGGATTACAGGCATGCGCCACTCTGCCTGGCTAAACCCTACTGGTTTCTAATCCCCAAGTACTACTTCAAGATTTTCTTCCAAAGGTCACGCCACATAAAGTCATGCACAACTATATATTTACTAAATATATATATATATATATACACTAAACACACACACACACACACACACACACACACACGGTCTCACTAAGTTGCTTAGGGCCTTGCTAAATTGCTGAAGCTGGCCTCAAACTTTGAATCCTCCTGCCACAGCCTCCCATGTCACTGGGATTACAGGTGTGTGCCACCATGCTCAGCTTTCTAAACAGATTCTTACCAAAAAGAATGAATACTGATAATCACATAAAATGATACAAAACGTTCCTCAAGGAAAACAGTGCCTTTACCTTTCTTATGCCTTCATCTATACTGTAAATGGGCACTAGCTAAAACAGAACTTTAAAGCTTTAAAGACACAAATATCATAAAATTGTTATCTCTTGATACTCATTTGTATAGAATTTTAAGAATTTTCAACCTGTAAAATAATTAGGCATACTTGCTGTGGAAGCATAATAGACACTCCCTCCTTTTTGTTGGGAGTCCAACTCTAGGTCTCAAATTTTTAAGCCAATTGGGGCATGGTGGCAAAAGCCTACAATCACAGCAACTTTGGAGGTTGGGGAAGGAGGATCACAAATTCAAGTAACTTAGTGACTGACAGCTTCAGCAACTTAGCAAGGCCCTTAGCAATTTAGTGAGTCCCTGACTCAAAATTTAAAAATAAAATAAAATAAATTAAAAATTAAAAAAGGGGCTGGGGATGCAACCCTGGGTTCAATCCCTAGTACAAACAAATAAAAACAACAACAAAATGAAGGTTGAGACAGGAGGATCACAAATTCAAGTAACTTAGTGACTCTGTCTCAAAAATTTTTTTAAAAGGGCTAGGGATATACTCAGTGGTAAAGTGCCTTGGGGCAAATCTCCAGTATTCTCATACCCCAAAAAATTTCTAAACCAAATCTGAAGTTTAGTTACTAAAACTCTATACTCTAAGAGAACAGCTGGATCCCTCAGAGGCAAAGTGATATTCACATGCAAGCCTAAAGTGCAGATTAAAATTACTGTCAGCTCTCTAGCTCTCACATCACCATCTATCAAAACACAAGCAGTACCACAAGACAGCAGTAACAGAACACTATTTTGGTACTAAAAACTAAAATTCCTGAGGCTAAAGCAGGAGGATCATAAGTTTGAGTCCAGCCTGGGCAACTTAGCGAGACCTGTTTCAAATAAAAAATAATAAAGGGCTAGAGAGGTAGCTTAGTAGTAGAGCACAGAACCCAGTACCACATGAGCACACACAAAACTAAAATTACAAACCCAATGCAGCAATTAAAACTGATGATGTAGAAACATCTCTCCATATAGAAAACTGCCTGGAATATTTTTTTTACTAAACTAAAATATACATCAGGACTCTCACTGGTAAAATATATATGCACATAGAAAAATATTTTGAATGAACACAAACCATTAACACTGTTAATTTGGGGGAGAGATAACTGATGACTTAGCTGTATGTTGTATTAAAAAATTTTACTTTTTAAAAAAACAGTTGGGAATAAATTGTTAATGTTTTCTCTATTATTTTCCAAGACCCAAATGCATAACAATAAAAAACTAGTATCAGCCCTTTATTTTATTGGGTATCTTCCCAACTGACAGTTCTGTGCCTCAATCATCAAAGGTTTTACATTCAAGTGTTAAATAAACTTGAAGTTAAAAAAAAAAAAAAGTAACACATGCTTATAAAATGTAGGCAGGGATTTATTTACAGCTAATCCTTTCTAATGACTTAAAAATCAACCTATTGGATGGGGATACCAGATAATTATCTAGTCTGAGGTCTAACAAAAATAAACTATCCATTTACTAATGACACTTGCCAGCTGCTACTGGCTTGTCATCTTTACCACAACACAAAAAAAGTGTAAGATTAGGAAATAAACTTATCTGTGGGGGAAAACCAAATTAACTAATGTTTACATGAAGCATGCTGTAAAATTCTTCTAAAAAAAGAAAAAAGAAAGAAAGAAAAATTCTTTTTGAGTTAAGAGCAATTACCTACTGATCTTGTTCAAATGCAAAAGAACTATGGTGAGCAATCTAATTGCTGGTCTCCCAAATCAGGCAGCCAGGGTTCCTATTCTGATTCCATTCATCAGCTACATAGTAAATTATGCTAAGTGAAAGTTAAGTGAACTTTCCCAGCCTTGTTTTCCCATGTAAAATTAACAAATTAAACAAAATAATCACACCCTTAAAAACCTCGTGACTCTAAAAGATAACTTTTCTATTTCTCTTTGTTTCAGCAAAACACACCTACACACATCAACAATGGTAGTACAGAGCTCAGACTAATCCTCTTCACAGGTACTCAAGGGCATCTGAGGTAATTTAAAAACATTTTACACACAGAAAAGATGTAAAACTTCTCTTTGGTGTGCCTTCAGGTAATTCGGCAATGTTAATTCTTATCCCACATTAAATACAAAACATATCATTGAAGAATTAATGTTGCAGTTCTCATTAGAGTATTTCATGATTTTTGACAAAGCGGCAACTTATATTTTATTCATTCACCACTCCCCAAAACAAAAGTTCTGGAGGCACAAAATTTATAGGAATAAAGCAAAAAGTAGGGGGAGCGGGACAACAGAGCGGTAACAGGAAACTATGTGCCCCAACAATCCAGGAGCTGAAGGTTTCCTCTCCCTTTAATTCCAATGCAAAAGGGCTGTTAACACCAGGGGCTGTCATGCTTGTGTCAAGGAACAATACTCACAATAATGATCAGGCCCTTAGAAGTTCACAACACTCCTTTTCCCGAAAGAGGCTTTATTTTCCAAAGATTCAGACACTGTAGCCAATTCCTCCATGAGGGAATTCCAAGAAGGGGCCTCTTCTTGAGGGAGAGAGAAAGAAGATCTTTTAACAAGATTTCAAGACAAATTGGAAGCAAGGCAAGGTCGCACATATACTAAATCCGGCCCAGCTCAACAGGGGATGTGCAGGAAACCTCAAAAGCATCAACCACTATTTCCCTTTTCCTTCCTTTATTAGCATGCAGAAAAAGGACCCCTCTGTCTCCACATGGAGAATCAAACAGTGAAAATGCTCCTGATTTCTACTGACAAAGACTCCCTGCATAAAAGATCTTCATCTATTTTCCAGAGGAAGAGGAGAAAAGAAACCATTTATACCACACTAGATAGATAAGGGAAAAAGAGTAGACTCGAATTTTTCTTGGGAAAACATACAAAAAAGAAATTAGAATCATCCTCTTGGCAGATGTGTGAAAGGGAGGCTGTGAGGAGAAAGCGGTTTTTTTGTTTTGTTTTGTTTTTTTGGACACTAGAGCAAGTAAGGGGAATGGAAAAAGACATCTCTAATCACTCAGGAAGAAGTGACAGATTATGTGCACAAAGGAAAGGGTGACTTCTGGCATCAGTCTCCCTAAGTGGGTACTGAGCTGTTTCAAAAAACTAAGTATTTTTTCCTGATTATTTTCAGCTAGGCCTTCTTTGTTAATTTAGAGCATTGTAAGGATCTGAGGGGAGTGGAAGGTACACTTTCTCCATCCTGGGGTGGGGAAAAAAGTCTTCCTCTCCAGTGGATAGGTATTGAATACTTTTGATGGGTGGTGATAGTGAGGTAGATGTATGCAAACACCTGCTTCTTTGGGCAAGATATTTATTTTCTTTTTTGGTGCTGGTGATTTAATCCAGGGCATTGTGCATGCAGTGAAGCATTCTACCATTGGACTACGTCCCCAGTCCCAGTTTTCTTTCTTAACGAATTAACAGTAACAATTTGCCAAAAAATTACGATATACTAAGCATTAACACAAATTCTCCCTTAGATATTAAAAAAAAAGGAGTAACCCAAATTCGAAATGATCTAAGTTAAGGGATGAGTCAAGGTCACAAAGATGTTAGATGGGAGAGGCTTTGCAACTATCACGATCTAAAAGCCATGATTTTTTTTTTTTTTTTGGTAGTTGTAGATGGTCAGCATGTTTCTATTTTATTTGTTTCAAATTTTTTTTTAAATGTGATGAACCCAATGCCTCACACATGCTAGGCAAGTGCTCTGCCACTGACCTACAGCCCCAGCCCCTAAAAGCCATGGGCTTAACTGTGCAAAGGAGAAAGAGCTCACTTCACACTGAGACTAAAAGGGAAGAAGAAAACCAAGGCTCCCTCTCTGGTCATGATTGGGGGAGGGGGAGAAAAAGCTGATTTCTGATACTATAAAGTTAACTCAGGGTCCTCTCCTCTATATATCTTGGGATAAAGGTGAAAAATGGACAAGGGAAGGCAAGACTTTTTAAACTTACAGGGAAGGTAGATCCTTTCTAATACTTTAGGAAGTGGAAAATTTCCCTCTTCACCTGAACGACACTGACAAAGTGGAGTGAACGTTCTCATTTGGGGGTTACCCCCATCTTTCCTTATGTTCGAATCCCCTCTCGCACCCTGGGACTGGGTCCCCCACCGCTAACAGACCAGAACCAAGAAAGACTGTACGCCCACAAGGGGCGTCAGCCTTTCGAAGAAGAGAAGTTGGGGGATCCCCTCCGATCTCGGTTGCAAAGCAGTCTCTCTCCCCCTTTGCAGCCATGATTCGGAGAAGCCTTTTTCCCCTAGCGACGCGGGCCCTAGTCTCCTCCCTCTTTCTGGGTCGTTTGGCCGCCCGCAGCGTAGCCTCCGCTTGCTTCAGCGCCCCGAAAGGCGGGGGCCCGGGCTCCCCTTTTGCCAGCACCGCCCGAAGGAGGGTTCCCGCAGGGCGTTGTGGGGCGGAGCGGCTAAGCCCGAAGCCTTCCGACCACGGGCCTCTTACCCTGAGGCCTGATCCCCGGCCGGTGCTTGCCCCTCCAGCTTGGCCTCTGCAGACGCAGCCCCGCTGCCGCCAAGTCTACTTGAGCCTACGGAGCCGAGAGACAGTGGGCGCTCCGGCCGCTACCGCCTCTCCGTCTCTATGGTTTTTCCCCCCCTTCCCCCCCTCCCCCGCACTTCCTCATCCGGGGCCTGAGCTAGCCATGCGGATTCGCCCAAGTCCCACCCCCGCCTGGCGCGCGCGCACTCCAAAGGGCGCTCTTCCCGCCTCGGAACTGCCGCCCTCTGCTAGCCAGCAGCGATCATGAACCCCGCCCCTGCGGCTCACTCTTAAAGGGAAACACACCTTTTTGGCTCGGTTCCTGCTGAGCCCCAGGGCCCAGTGTTTCTCTCCACTACTACCCTTGAGCTTGTATTACCATTTGTTTGACCTGGACATCTACAACTCTAGAGGCCTCCCTGCTTCCACTCTATTAGTTCTAGAAGTCTTTTAATACTGGATCAGTGTTTTAGGTCACATCACTCCCTTGCTTCTAATCACACTACTAAATCTAAATGGCACCCTTCCTTTAATTAAATATAGCACTTTGTTTTCATTTCTTCATCGTTTTAACTCTAGTTGAAAGTAGTGTCAACTCTTGACTTGGTTATTGTCTGTCCCCTTTCACTCTTCGCTGTTCTTTTCATCACGATATACACAACACCTAAAGGCAGTGTCTGGCCGACATTAGAAGGAAGGAAAGGAAAAGAGTAGCCATTAGCCGGGCTCAAGTGGTGCAGCCTGTAATCCCAGCCACTCAGTAGGATCGATTCCGAGGCCAGCTTCAGCAATTTAGCGACACCCTGTCTCAAAAATAAAAAAAAAATAGAAAGAACTGGGGATGTGTTTCAGTGGTAAAGTGCTCCTAGTTCAATTCCTAGTACAAACAAACAAACAAACAAACAAAAAATCCTGAAGGGAATTGAGGATGTCCAGAAAATATAATTGACTTAATCCCCAAATCACACAGTTATATGTTAAAATAAAATCTGTTGCTTCTTAGAGCTCATTGGCCTGGCCAGAAATAGAATTTGAAAGTTTTTGAGGGAGATTTAAAAATCTTTCATCTCTAATCAAGATATTTTTTCTGGGTGCTGTAGTGCAAGCCTACAGACAGCTCAGGAGGCTGAGGCAGGAGGATCATAAGTTCAAAGCCAGCCTCAGCAATTTAGCAAAGCTGTCTCAAAATAAACCTATATACTGTTACATATTTCATATATATATGCTGATATATGTATAGTTCATCTTGCTGAGGTTTCTTCTTGACACAACCCTTAAAACTTTTACCCAAATACATACAAGTGCCTCACCTAATCCTAATTCCAGCCCTGCTTCTAGCTTCTAACTCTGCACCAGGCACAGTTGGGGTCCAAAAGAAGCATCAGATATATTGTCTAAACTCCTTAAACTTGGAAAAGAGCCAATTTCCTGAAGAATTGCATGCTTTTTGCTTTTGGTTAATTCATACTATTCTCCACATTCATGTATCACTTTTAATATATTATTGTTTTTGTTTTGTTTTGCAGTGGTAGGAATTGAACCCAGAGCATGTGCATGCTAGACAAGCGCTCTATCACTGAATTACACACTGAACCCAATTCATTTAATTTTTAAAAACCTAATGTAATATATTCCTCACCTCATGTAGCCCTTAGACATCTCATAAAGGAGGAAGGATATGTACTTTTTATTCTCATTTGACAGGGAGAAATTTGAAAAAAGAAGTATCTTGTGCAAGGACACATAACAAAACAACAAAACAAAACAGGCAATGTTTAAATCATTGTAGCACAGTGATTATAGAACCAAGGCTGAAAGATCTCTCCTCTGGGGGCAATCTGCTCTGTCCTCCCTAACCTTGACTTGAAACTGAGGCAGTGCAAAGGACCCCTCCAAACTATTTTTTTTGGGGGGTACTGGGGATTGAACCCAGGAACACTCAACCGCTGGGCCACAAACTTAAACGTTTTCGATTTTTGTTTGTTTGTTTATTTTAAAGGAGAATTGCCACATTCAAAAATGATGTTTTTCATTTCTAAGATTTGACACCAGGGGCTGGGGCTGGGGCTCAGTGGTAGTGCACTTGCTTGGCATGTGTGAGGCACTGGGTTCGATTCTCAGCACCGCGTATAAGTAAATAAAAATAAAGGTCTATCAACAATTAAAAAAAAAAAAAAGATATGACACCAACTAGGGACATCTCTCAGGAGAAGGAATCTCATTCTCCTGAAGGCCAAGAAGAGAGAATTAAGTTAGTTTCCTCTGACAAGGAGGACTTTTCTCCAACCACTTGTTTGTTAAGACAGAAAACAATGTTGGGGATGTCTCTGGGTGGGACCTGTAAACATTTAAACATGTAAACATTTCTGTTACATGTAATTGGTTTTTTTTTTTTTCTTTTTTTGTATTGGAGATTAAACTCATGGGTGCTTTGCCACTGAGCTACGTCTCCAGCCTTTTTTATTTTGAGACAGGGTCTGGCTAAATTTCTGAGGTTGACTTAAACTTGAGATCCTCCTGCTTCAGCCTCCCAAGTAGCTGGGATTATAGCATGAGCCTCTAAGTCTGCCTATATATAACATTTTATCCTTGAAAATTTGTGTAACTGTTGCCCTCTACATGATTATGGATGGCTTTTCTTTTCTTTTTCTTTGAGCAGCCAGGTGTCTAATCCAAGACCTCAACCATGCTAGGCAAATGCTCTATTACTGACTACATACCCAGCTCCATTTTTCTTTTCTTCTTCTTTTTTTAAAAAAAGATTCTATTTTTTTCAGAATACCTTTAATTAATTAATTAATTAATTTTTTACATGGTGCTGAGGATCAAACCCAGGGTCTCACACATGCTAGGCAAGTGCTCTACCACTGAGATACAGCCCCAGCTCCCTGTTTTTCTTTCACAAGAGTGCACCTATAGGGCTGGAGATGTGGCTCAAGCGGTAGCACACTCGCCTGGCATGTGTGCGGCTCAGGTTCGATCCTCAGCACCACATACAAACAAAGATGTTGTGTCTGCCGAAAACTAAAAAATAAATATTAAAAAATTCTCTCTCACTCTTTCTTTAAAAAAAGAAAAAAAAAAGAGTGCACCTATAGCCTCAGTTACTAGAGAAGCTGAGGCAGAAGGATCATTTGAGCCTGGGAGTTTGAGGCTGGCCTCATCAACACAGTGAGACTCTGTCCTCAGAGAAGAGGAGGAGAAAGGTTTTTATGATTACTTAAAAAATAAGTTAAATTACTCAACTTATACTGAATTTTAAAGCAAAAATATCTACATTGAAGGAAGTTCTTGCTTGTCTTGCTCTAGGGGTCCTCTTGGCCTACTTCTAAGCCCCAACTATACTTTTCTTTTTCTTCAACATTCATATATTTTCTCAAAGTCATAGGAAACTGGTAGAGCTTGTATTAAAGCTGTGAGGAAATAAAATTGGAGTGCTGTAATTGGAGGCAGGAATGCTATTTAGATTTAGTGATCACTGTGATTGGAAACATGGGAATGATATGACCTAAAACCACATTCCAGTTATTAAGAGATCTCTCCAGCTACCAAAATGGAAGCAGTCAGGCTTCTATAGTTGCAGATGTCCAGTTTAGAGAAATAGAGAATCAAGGGCTGGGGGTGTAGCTCAGTGGTAGAGTGCTCACCTAGCTATAAGCTCTGACTTCAATCCCCAGCACTATAAAGTAAAAAAAAAAAAAGAGGAAGAAGAAGAAGAAGAAGTAGATTAGTAGACCACAGTGGTAGATTGGCAGCAGCAGTGTTTGCAACTTGTCAGGAGCCCTGAGGACACAGCCCACTCAGCTCTGTTTTTCTCTCTTTTTCTTCTTATCCTTCTCCTTCTTTTTGGTACTGGTAATTGAAACCACAAGCGCCTACCACTGAGCCACATCCCTTTACGTTTTTTGAGACAGGGTCACACTAAGTTGTACAAGGCCTTACTAAGTTGCTGAGGCTGGCCTCAAAATTGAGATTCTCCTGAGCTGCTAGGATTACAGGAGTGAGTCACCACACCTCTGGTTTCTGGTGTGCTCTCTCTTTGTTACAGGGCTGTGGTGTTCTGGGAAACTGAGGCCAGCTTCAAAAACCCATTCTTTTTTTTTTTTTGGTACTGGGGATTGAACCCAGGGGCACTCAAACATTGAGCCTCTCCCCAGTCCTTTATTGAATTTTATTTGGAGACAGAGTCTCATTGAGTTGTTAAGAGCCTTGCTAAGTTGCTGAGGCTGGCTTTGAACTTGAAACCCTCCTACCTCAGCCTTCTGAGCCATGCCAAGACATCAGCTTCAAACACCATCCTTGAGATCAAGTTAGAAAGATTTCAGATATATTGTCTAGAGTAACAGGCATGAATTTATTGAAGGGACAGGAAAAGAGAAAGGGGACACTCTTAAGGGAGAGAGGGTCCTCTTAGGGACAGCATGTATGTCCTGCATGCCAGCTTTATTGGGGATGCCCGAGAAGTTTCCAGAGGGTCCCACCCAGGTCTACCTCTTGAGTTTTGACTGACAGCAGGATGACATCAGACTTTCACATCCCTACTGTCATGACAACTTTAGGTCATTTTGGCCTATGCTGACCAGGTCTAATTTGATTTTTTTTTTTTAACTATCTTTATTTTTAAGTGGTACAGAGGATGGAACCCAGTGCCTCACACATGTGAGGTAAGCTACACTGAGCTACAACCCCAGTCCCTCTAATTGGATTCTTTTTCTTTTTTTTTTTTTAATATACATATTTTTTAGTTGTAGATGGACACAATACCTTTGTTTTTATTTTTATGTGGTGCCAGGGATTGAACCCACTTCATGCAGGCAAGGCAAGCGCTCTACCACTGAGCCACAACCCTGGCCCCTCTAATTGGATTCTTGAATTTTTTTTTTTTTTGTGGGGGGGGGGCTGAGATTGAACCCAGGGCCTTCTGCATGTGAGGCAAGCACACTACCAACTGAGCTATATCCCCAGCCCTCTAGTTGGATTCTTAGCCATAAATTCTTAAAGAGTTTATGGTTAAGAGGAATTTTCCTTATTTACCCAAGTTTCCGCATCTAGTCTGTATAAAGGGTCACAAAAGTTTCCCCCTTCAGGGTCACTTGGGTTCCTCTTATCAACATTATTTGGGGCCTGCAGTTCTCCTGCGGATAACAGGTAGTTTGCTGAGGAATGTGACATATCCCATCCACTTAATACAGGCAGGGCTGAACATAAATTGCTTCTTAGAAATAAGAATGTGGGGACACCATAGAGGGAGTATTTTATAGAATTATTCCCTTAACCTCTTGTTCCCACCTTCCACTTCTATCTTCTATCATCTTGAGGGAAGACCAATGTCCAAATCAGATGGGAATTTGGACAGAGCTATGGGTGTTTATGTGTCATGCTGGACTCTGTGGGGTCTGGATCTATCCTTCCGAGGAGTTTGTGTCTTTTAGCCTCAGTCTCTGTCTGTGAAGTACAATAGTATCTACCACCTACTAGGCATACAACTACATGAGGATATTAAGTTATGGGCAGCCACTATTTTGTTATTAATAGCCAGAAGAGCACAGAAAGTCTTGGGGTGTTTGTAAACATCCCCCAAATGGATACTTGCTAATAGGAACCTTTACACTGTCTTATACACTCGGCCCTTTGTATTTTCCAAAGTTTCTCCCAGAAATTTCCTTTCACACCTCTCAGAAGCCCTGGGGGGTGGGCAGGAGAGAGTAATTAGCCTCGTTTATATGCAAGGAAGTTTAGCTTGGGGACACTCGCCCTGTTTCCCCTGCTGCTGATCACTAAGTGTAAAACTAGGCTCCTGGGTACTAATCTATTTCCGCATTTCCTTCTCAAGGCAAGCAAAGGGTTTGGCTAGTGGCTGAGAAATGCTGAGAAGTGGTCAGAGGCAGAGGCTGCAGGCGACACCCCACCCTTGGCGCGAGCCCCGGATGAGGAAGTGGCGCGGTCACCGAGACGAGGAGGAGGCCTGGCGAGAGCGGCCCGGGACGCGGGGGCGGGAAGGGGGCGGTGCCCCTGGGCGGAGCTACGGGAGCGGCGCGGGTTCTCAGGTGAGCTCTCCGTGGCTGTGTAGGGCCTGCGGGTTCCTAGAACTCGGGGGTGGGAAGCCTGCCGGCTGTACGGGGTTACGTGGGGTGTTCTGAGGAGGCGCGGGTACTTACTGAGGGTCCGGCCCTCGGGGCTCCGGCCTGAGGTGGGAAGGGGTTCGGGAGCTGCAGGTGAGTGGAGCTGCCCACTCTGAGCTGGGGCGTGGGGGGCCTCCGAGGGAGGGGGCCTTGGCCCCGGTTCGAGTCCCGACTCGGTCCCCAATCTGCTTTGTCACCTTGGACAAGTCTTGCTCCCTCTTTGAGTCTCAGCGGCCTCAGCGGAAGGGTCCGCTGAGAGTTCGTACTGATGGAACCCCCTGCTTTCCTCTTATTCATACTTGCCTTGCCCAGGACTTTGTTGGGTGAACGCAAATTGCGGGAGTGCTCCAAAGTGTCTGAGTGACCTTGGGCAAGTCCCTTGTGTTTTGTCTACAAATGGAGTAGGTTAACCTCTTTTAAGATTTCTGTATTATTCGGGTATTATTGGTATAGATGGAGACCAGGTAATGAATGTCCCATTTACTGCAAGTGTCCTCTTTAGGGATGCGATAGATAGAATATCTTTTTAGAGGTTTGACCAGACCCGGCCCCCAATTACCCTTAGTTCTTAGATTCTGGATTGTTTTCCCTCTCTTTGTGATTGGCGGAGTGATTTCATCCTGTGTTTGGCGCTTCCTCTCAACTGAGTAATACCAAAATCAGAAGAGGAGTGCAAGGAAAGTCTGACATTCCAGCCTTCTTGTTTGTGTTTCAATTGCAGGGACGCAAGATGACTTCTCTGCTCCAAGATTGGAACAGCTGAAGGAAACCAAAGGACAAGATGAGAACAACAAAGGTCTACAAACTGGTCATCCACAAGAAGGGCTTTGGAGGCAGTGGTCAGTATTGATTGATCTTTGGGGGTTGTGCAAGTTGGCTGAAATTCTGATGTGTCCAGTGACTGGAAAATTACGCATCAACTCATGTGACAGTTGAGGCTAGATAGGCAACTTTCCTGAGTAAAGCAGGAATAAGAAGTATGATAGGACTTATAAACCACAGGCCCTTTCTAAAAGTATTTTCATTCAGGCTTTTAATGAACATTGTGAATATTGCCAGTTTATTTTCATTCATTTGTTGAATTGTGTTGCTTATTACAAATTTACTGTATATTTAAAATTCCAGCCTACACTTGTTTGGCAGATAAGAGAAACTAAAATGGTATTTTAGTGTTTAGAGTCAGTGAGACTTTGCATAGATGTGTATAGAACAGGTATGGTCAAAGCATGAAAGTTTGCCTGTCTCCTTGGCATAAAAAGGGACAGGATGCAGCATGTTAGCTTGCACTAAAGCATAATCTGCATAATAGCTCTGCCTCTGACTTTCCATATTCATCTCAGGTAAGCCTCTAGTTTTCCTTATCTTCAAGTTCAAGGGCTTTCTTTCTTCCTTTTTTTTTTTTTTAAGTATAGATGAACACAATACTTTTTTTTCTTATTTATTTTTATATGGTGCTGAAGATCCAACCCAGTGCCTCACACATGCTAGGCTAGTCTCTACTATTGAGCTACAGTCCCAGCCTTCAAGGGCTTTCTTTACAATAGTTTTTCTTAGAGCCTTGACTTCATAAATCTGCAGAAAAGTAGGGCACTTGGTAGTATGATATTCTTCTTTTGTAAAGGAATTATTTTCCCTTACATCTTAACAACCTTATTTACTTCAGAATTTGCAATTAATGACATATTAAGTCTGTTTTTTAGCCCCCCTCCCCTTTTTTTCTGTACTGAGGATTGAATCCAGGTGCTTCCACATGTTAGGTGTGCTCTACCACTGAACTATAGCCTCATCCTCAGCTCTTTTTTATTTTTTATTTTGAGACAGGTCTCACTAAGTTGCTGAGATTAGCCTTGAATTTGCAATCCTCTTGCCTCAGCCTTTCTGAGTAGCTGAGAATGTATAAATGAGCCCACAGTACTTGGATGTATTTTAAGTTATATATATATGGCGGAGATCAAAACCAGGGCCTCACACATGTAGCAAGTGCTCTACCACTGAACTATACCTCCACACTTGGAGGTATAGAAGAAAAAAATTTAGAAAAGAAATAAAAAAAAAAATCTCTCTCTCTCTCTATATATTTCTTTAAAATGTTGATGGACATTTATTTTATTCATTTATGTATATGCTGTGCTGAGAATCTAACCCAGTGCCTCATACATGTGAAGCAAGCACTCTATCACTGAGCCACAACCCCAACCTCTAATCTATATTTTAGTATGCATTTATTCCTATATTAAATATGTATAAGCCGTTAGAGGGTAGGGACTGCCAAAAAGGGAAAATAGTAGTTTTTATATCTGATGTTTTGAGTCTTTGCTTAAATGATGTAATGGACCAGACACAGGCATGGCTATATTTAAAACACAATTTCTGCTAAAATGTACAGACCATTGTCAATACTATACTTTGTGTGCTGTTGGTGTTGCCTAAATATTTGTGGAGTAGATAGATACTAAATAGACAACAGAAATAATTTTGGCATGGGGAATAACACAAGGATATAGTGTGAATAACATATACAATGTATATAAATCTACTTTTTTATGTACATAAGACATGTGGCTAGGTAACATACCGAAAATTATAAATATACAACCAATATATATTTATTAGGCTTATAGTTATGCCAAACATAAAGATTATGAGTATGACAAGGTCTCTTTAAGTTTAATGAGAAACATAGAAAAAAGGAAACTAAACAAAACAAAATATGTGCTCATGGAACTTAATTCAGACTATGGAAATTAGGAGGAGGCATCACAGAGATTTGGCAAAAAACTGTCAATGGAAATGTTTTATCAAATAAATTTGGGATTAACCCAATGCTTCATTCACTTCATTAGACTGAATCTCTTCCATCTGCCACCTTACTGGAACTGGAACCCAGGGCTTTCAAGTGCTGGGCAAATGTTGCAGTGCCACTGAGCTACATCCCCAGCAAGGCTGAATTTTATTGAGTAGGGTTATATTTGAAATGTGAAATGTACTTTTTAAAAATATTAGCTTAAATAAAGGTGATTATCTTCTTCCTAAAATAAAACCATTGGTGGGACTGCAAATTAGTACAACCACTCTGGAAAACAGTATGGAGATTCCTCAAAAAACTGGAAATGGAACCATAATATAACCCTGCTGTCCCACTCCTTGATACATATCCAAAACATCTAAAATCAGCATACTATAGGTATGCAGCCACATCAGTGCTTATAAGCAGCACAATTTACAATAGCCAAGCTATGGAACCAACCTGTATGCCCATCAACAGATGAATGGATAAAGAAAATGTGGTACATATACACAGTGGAGTTTTACTCAGCTATAAGGAATAATGAAATTAGGCATTTGCTGGTAAATGGATGGAACTGGAGAATATCATGTTAAGTGAAATAAGCGAGACTCAGAAATTCTGTCAGGGGTCAAATGTTTTCTCGGATGTGTTGAAGCTAGATTAAAATAAGGACAAAAAAAGATGGGGTGGGGCTGTGATTTTATGAAAATAAATTAGTGGAGTAGAGGAAGTGGAGAGAGGGGGAGGGAGGCGGAAGGAGGGAGTGGCAAAGGGATGAGTCTGACCAAACTTTCCTACTTATACATATGATTATACCACAGTGAATTCACCTTTATATCCATAAAGTAATAATTTTAAAAAACTATAAATAAATAGATGAAATATCACTAGAGTAGAGGAAAGGAAATGGGGAAGGAGGAGGGAAGGGAAAGGGGGAAGTACTGGGGATAAATTGGAGCAAATTATATTCTGTGCTTGTAAATTGTCAAATGAATCATAATATTATGTATAACTACAATGAACTAATAAAAATTATTTTAAATAGCTAGGCATGGTGGTGTCTGACTGTCATCCCAGTGGCTCAGGGGGCTGAGGCAGGAGGACGACAAGTTCACAGCCAGTCTCAGCAACTTGGGCTCCCAGCAACTTAATGAGATCCTGCCTCAAAGTAGAAAATAAAAAGGGCTGGGGACATGGCTCAGTGATTAAGTTCCCCTGAATTTAACCCCTGGTAGGAAAAAAAAAAAAGATAATCTTAGTGTCTGGAGGTATAGCTCTATGGTAGAGCACTTGCCTAGTATGAATGAGGCCCTGAGTTTAATAGTTTAATACACAGTCCCACAAAAACAAAAGACCCATAGCATATGGTGTCAGACTCCTGTCATTCCAGCTACTCAGGAAGCTTAGGGGGGCTGGGGATGTGGCTCAAGCGGTGGCATGCTTGCCTGGCATGCGTGCGGCCCAGGTTTGATCCTCAGCACCACATACAAAGATGTTGTGTCCGCCAAAAACTAAAAATTCTCTCTCTCTCTCTCTCTCCTCTCTCACTCTCTCTGTAAAAAAAAAAAAAAAAAAAGCTTAGGCAGAAGGATCATCAGTTCAAGGCTACATGGCAACTTAGTGAGACCCTCTCTCATAATAAAAAAGGGCTAGAAAAATAGCATAGTGGTAGAGCACTTGTCTTGCATGTGCAAGGTCCTGGGTTCAGTTCCCAATGGTGCAAAAAAAAAAAAAAAAAAAAAGAAATTTATGAGTGCATTTTGTACTTGTTATTTTTACTTTTTGGGATGGGTTTCTGGGATTTAATTCAGGGCTTCATGACTGCTAAGCACATGCTTCACCTTAGAGTTACAGACCCAGCTTCTATTTTCTATTTAAGATTGAATTGTCTTTCAGATGATGAGCTAGTTGTGAACCCCAAAGTGTTTCCTCACATCAAGCTTGGAGACATTGTGGAGATTGCTCACCCCAACGATGAATACAGGTGAGCATCTTGCTAGGATAAGCAAACCAGGCAGCCTGCTGCTTCCAATTGATGTTTGACTTTAAAATGCTAATGTCCTTTGAGATTGGGTCAACCATTAGTGTTTTTAATTTTTTTTTTTAGATGTTGATGGACCTTTATTTTATTCATTTATTTATATACAGTGCTGAGAATTAAACCCAGTGCCTCACACATGTTAAGCAAGTGCTCTACCACTGAGCCACAACTGCAGCTCCTGGTTTTTTTTTAAAGTGGTCCACT
>NW_025999898.1:1996628-2001507 GCF_001458135.2 Marmota marmota marmota
CTGTGTTTGGGAGGGGGGGAGAGAGAGAGAGAGAGAAACTGTGCTGTGTTTGGGAGGGGGAGAGAGAGAGAGAGAGAGAGAGAGAGAAAGAAACTGTGCTGTATTTAATTAATAAATTTGTGATACTAGGGATTGAACCCAGGGGTGAGGTACCGCTGAGCTATATCTCCAGCCCTTTTTATTTTTGAGACAGGGGTCTGGCTAAGTTGTTGAGGTTGACCTTGAGATTTTCCTGCCTTAGCCTCCTTAGTACTTGGGATTACAGACATGTGCCATGGCATCTAGCATCTGTATATATTTAAATGTATATATAGCTTGGTGCCGTGCATACCTATAATCTTAATCTCAGTAATTTGAGAGGCTGAGGCAGCAGTACCAAGTTCACTACCAGCCTGGTCAACTTAGCTGGAGCCTGTCTTGAAATTAAAAATAAAAACATTCCAGATATATACCTCAGTGGTATAGCACCTGTGGGCTCAAACCTCTGTACCTCAAAACAACAACAACAAAATTATTTACATGTAGATATCTGTGTAAATGTGTGAAGTATATATGTCAAACTGATCACTTATTAATATTGTTTTTATTATTGTCTATACTTCCTAACCTTTTTTCCTTTTTTAATTTAAACTTGGTGGCTTTGTTTTGCACTTTTAAAATTCAGAACATGCTTTACAATATCTGCTTTCCTTGTGTTGAACATCAAGACTTTATGGTAAGACAATGGAATTTTATCACATCAGTCAGGTATACTATAAACAAAAATGGATAATTTACAAATAAAATTTTTTAAAAAATATTTTATTAGTTGTTGTTGGACCTTTATTTTTATATGGTGCTGAGAATCGAACCCAGTTCCTCACACATGCTAGGCAAGTGCTCTACCACTGAGCCACAATCCCAGCCCCTACAAATAAAACTTTTTAATCAAGAGTATTTTATCTGGATGTGATGACACACCTGTAATCCCAGCTATTCAGGAGGCTGAGGTGAGAGAATTGCAAGTTTGAGGTCAACCTCGGCAATTTAGCAAGCCTACACAAAATAATCCCCTTCTCAAAATACAAAATAAAAAGGACTGGGGATGTGGTTAAGCCCACCTGGTTTCAATCCCCAGTGCAACAACAACAATAAAACATTTTAAGGATTGGCCATGTAGCTTAGTGGTAGAGGTTGCTTAGCATGCTTGAAGACCTGGGTTCAATCTCCAGCACTACAAAAAAATAAAACTAAACAAACAAATCCTGTCAGCAATTTAATTAAAAAAAATCAAGAGCATTTTACAAAATATATGGTCTGATATACATCTGAATTTATCCTATAATTAGACTTTGAAGGGTATTTAAAAAAAGAAAGAACCCCAACATATTTAACACTGAATAGCCTAGCAGAATAATGCTGGTGTATACTTGCCAAACTCTTAAGAATTTATTATACTTGTGCCAACATGGTGTCCTGTGGGGTAAATCTATTACTTCCATGTTGATTACACTTTGAATTGTTAGGAAAAATTAGAAAGCCAGGAGATCTTGTTTGCATGGCCTTGACAGGTTGAATCTCTTTCTCTTTTTTCCTTTAGGTCAGCACATGTGCCTATATCACCCAGAAGGTGGAATTTGCTGGCATCAGGTAGGTATTAAATCACTTTTGACCTACCAGTAAGTAAACAGAAGTAGGATCTAGTGCAAGAACTGGGCTACATAAGGTACTTGAGGCACATGGATACCCGTGTAATAAAATACTACTATCATACCTTTTATGTAATAAAATACAAAAACTACTATCATACCCGTGTTTTAAGCTCTTTTGTATTTTATTACACGGGTATGATAGTAGTTTTTGTATTTTATTACAAAAAGGTATGATAGTAGTTTTAAGATTAGTGGTAGAAGTTGCTGAAGCCCTGGTTTTCTGTAGCAAAGAGTTTTAGACTTATATATATTAGAGCTGGAAAAAACCTAAGATTTGATCTATCTATTATTATTATTATTATTTACCCGGGATTAAACCCAGGAATGCTTAACCCCTGAGCCACATCCCAGCCCTTTTTAATATTTTGTTTAGAGACAGGTGTCACTGAGTTGCTTAGGGTCTCACTAAGTTGCTTTGAACATACAATTCTCCTGCCTTAGCCTCCTAAGGCCCTGGGATTACAGGCATGTGCCAGCATGCCCAGCCTTAGATGAATATATTTAATCAAACCTCATTTTACAGATTAGAAAACAGGTTTAGGGATATAATAGTGACTAGAATAGTAGTTCCTGATTTGTTGCCTTTGTAAGTATATTGCAGTGCTCTATATTTGTTAAAATTATTTCTGTATTTCAGTTTGTAATGAAAATAGAAAAAAATCTTTTTGAAATCCTCCTCTTTTTTTTTTTTTTTTTTGTGGTACTGGAGATTGAACCCAGAGCCTCATACATGCTAGGCAAGTGTTTTGCCATGAGCTATACCTGCAGCCCTGAAATTCCTTTTAAATTAAAGAACTATGGGCTGGGGTTGTGGCTCTGTGGTAGAGTGCTTGGCTGGCATATGTGAGGCACTGGGTTCAATCCTTAGCACCCCATAAAAAAGTTAACAAAATAAAGACATACTGTCCATCTGCAAGTACAAAGAACGAACAAACAACAACAAAAAAAAACAAAAACAAACAGGATATGGGCTTTATTTGATCTACAGGCTATGTATAGCTTGCTGAGCCCTGGTTTGGAAACCCTCTCAGAGTGACTGGGGGCATACCTAACATGCAGTAAGCCCTGGGTTCAATCCCCAAGTCCAAAAATAAAACAACCCTCTCAGATGTCTTACATTTCTTTTTTTCTCTTTGGCAGCAGGGGGTGGGGGGGCAGTATTAAAGCCAGGGCCTCATGCTTGCCAGGCTAGAGGTCTGTCACTGACTTATCCCCAGACCTTTTGATTTTTGAATCTGTGATCTTCTTGCCTAAGTCTGTGGAGTTTCTGGAATAATAGTCATGTACCACCATTCCCAGCTATGTATACTATTTTGTGTTCTTTTGTCTGTTTAAAAGTGTATAAATATTTCTTATGAAATTAGAATTCCTTGTAAACATTATTGAAATGATTCCATGATATTTTGTTGTATGGTTTGATAATTTATTATTAATATACCACTGTTGAACATTTAACTTCTTCAAAGGTATGTAATGTAAATGACTGTCCAGTGACCACACTTTGTTATTTTAGCTTTTTGTTCCCAGAATGATGAAACTTGGTTGTAATGGATGGTGGAGACCATTGATCCCAAACAGTTATTGATAAAAGAGAGGGAAGTGACCAGGCCAAGCTTATGGAATTAATGCCCCCCAAGTCTCTTCACCCTGATCTAGGGCTTGGCAATGTGCCATTCTGCCTCTTTGTGGGAAGTCATCTGTGTTACTTAGGTTGTGTCCTACAGGATATGGATTTTGTGCTTACATTTGCCAGCAACATTTCTCTCTTTCTTGAACTGGTAGAAAAGAAAAGAGTACTGCCTCAGGGTTATTCTTAGCTTCAACTAGGTAAAGACAAATTAATTAAGACCAAGGAGTAAGGATTCACGTTGTATTTTCTGTGTGTATACCTGCATTAAAAAACAACTATTTCCCTCTGGGCATTATGGTGCATGCTTATAATCCTAGTGAGTTGGGAGGCAGAGGCAGGAGGATCACAGTTTGAGGCTAGCCTTGGCAACTCCATGAGACCCTGTCTCAGAATAAAATTAAAAAGGGGCAGGGAAGGGGCTGGGGTTGTGGCTCAGCGGTTGAGTGCTTGCCTCGAACGTGTAAGGCACTGAGTTTGATCCTCAGTACCATATAAAAATAAATAAACAAAATAAAGATCTTGTGTCCATGTATAACTAAAAATATTGAGAAAAAGGGGGGGCAGGGAATGTAGCTCAGTAGTAGGACACCCCTGGGTTCAACCCCCAGTACCATCAAAAACAACCCCCCCCAAATCACTATTTCCACAGGAATGATAATAACATTTTGTAGTTTATTTACTAGCTCTTCTCATTAATGGTAGGCCATTTAATATTCCTGAGAGCTCTAGAAGAGGGAAGGGGCAAGATTCTAATTAACATTTGCTGATTTTTAAAAACCTGGTCTCAGAAAGGGCTATGGCTTGACCCCTAACAGGGAGTGAAAATGCAGGAATCTAAGCCAATTCTTTAACACTGCTTTGCATATACATACTTGGAGAAGTTGGTAAGTTAATTTATTAACAATGAGCTTGTTTAGAGACCCCACTGATGTGGTGTTTGGTAGCTTATATGGAGAGTGCTTCTTGCTAATGAAACTCACAGAACATGGGAACATTGAAACTGTACAGGGTGAGTATCTCTTTTTGTGTGTATGTGGTACTGGGGATTAAACCCAGGGACACTGTACCATTAAGCTACATGCCCAGCCTTCTTATTTATTATTCTGAAACAGGGTCTTACTAAGTTGCCGAGGCCAACTTCAGATTTGGGATTCTCTTGCCTAAGCCTCTTAAGACCCTGGGATTACAGGCATGCACTATCATGCCTGTCCAGGTTGAGTATCTCTCACTTGAAATGCTTGGCACTAGAAGTATTTCAGAAACTGGATTTTTTCAGATTTTGGAATATTTGCATGCACATAATGATATCTTGGAGTTGGGACCCCATTGCAAAAAGAATTCATTTGTTTCTTGTTTACCTTCTACACATAGCTTGAGATTATTTTTTTAAAAATATTTTTTTAGTTATAGATTAACACAATATCTTTCTTTCTTTATTTTTATGTGGTGCTGAGGATCGAACTCAGTGCCTCACATGCGTGAGGCAAGTGCTCTATCACTAAGCTATAACCCTAGCCCCTAATTTTTTTTTTTTTAATACTTTTTTGTGGTGCTGGAG
>NW_025999898.1:2003628-2007377 GCF_001458135.2 Marmota marmota marmota
TATATATATATATATATATATATATATATATATATATATATATATATATATATATTTTATTTGTTTATTTTTATGTGGTGCTGAGGATCGAATGCAGTGCCTCATTCAGGCTAGGCAAGAGCTCTACCACTGAGTTACAACTTCAGCCCTCATACCCTTAAATTTTTTCAGAGGAAAAAAGCTGGAAAAATGTAATACTAAGTTGTCATTAAAATTTTTCAACAGAGCCAGATTGCCTGTGGTACTGAGAATTGTATCTGGGATGCTCTACCACTGAGCTACATTTGCAGCCCCTTTTACTTATTTATTTAATTTATTTATTTGGGGATACTGTGATTGAACTTAGAGGTACTAGACCACTGAGCCACATCCCCAGCCCAATTTTGTATTTTATTTGTAGAGACAGGGTCTCACTGAATTGCTTAGCAATTCCCCTTTGAAATCATGGTCTTCTTGTCTCAGCCTACTGAGCCACTGGGGATACAGGTGTGTGCCACTGTGCCAAGCCTCTTTTATTTTCTGAGACAGGGTCTTGATAAATTGCCAAGACTAGCCTCAAATTTGTAATCCTCCTGTTTTAGCCTTCCAAGTAGATGGAATTACAGGTGTGCACTATCTTGTCAAACAACTGCTTTTTAACTTTTTATGTGCCCAGATAATTCTGCCCAGATAATCTTGCATTTCAGAGGGTTATGGATTCCCTGGAGTTCTCTCTTCCTTAGAAGTATAAATTATCTATGAACTCCCAGATTAAGAGCTCTTGTTTTTATGTATTCAATGCACTATGAAATTTTTTTTTTATGTTGAGTAATCTGTTCATGGAATTCTTTTTGTAAGTGTGTAATTAATCAAGTCATTTGGGTATAACTATTAGAGTAGAGCTAGCTATCTGAAGTTCTTATTTCTTCTTGATTTAAGACTTGTAATAATTTATGTTTGTCTTTCCTTTCAGGGCACAAGCTGGTGAGCTGTGGGTCAAGAATGAGAAGGTCATGTGTGGTTATATCAGTGAAGATACCAGGGTAAGATTTATAAAGTATTTTTTTTTTTTTGGTTTTATTTCCTTGTAGTATTATGTCTTAGTCCTAAGATCAAAATAAAACAAAGAAAAAAAATTCATAATTGCTATTGGTTTGCCTTTATGGAATTAGAATCAGAGTGCTCTGCAACTCTGATGTTTACAGTTGTATCTTTGCAGGTTGGGGATTGATCTTTGTTTTTTTTTTTTTTCTTTTTTAGTTGGACACAATTGCTTTTTTTTTTTTAATTGATTTATTTTTTATGTGCTGCTGAGGATTGAACCCCGGGCTGCACATGTGCTAGGCCAGTGCTCAACCGCTGAGCCATAATCCCAGCCTGTGTCGTTTTATTCCAAATCAGCCTATTTAATGTTCAACATAGAGGTATGGTGTCTAGTCTGCAAGATTCTCTGTCCACTGATACATAGCAAAAGTGAAACTCATTGAAGATCATGTTGTAAACATGAAGAGAGACCTTTGCAAAGGAATCCTTTCTGGGTCTCTGCTGTGGTGGGAAGAATCCAAGTTGAACAGCTGTGAATATTACTCATGCTGGTCAAACTATCTCAACTAGGTGTGATTTTGCTGCCTCAGGAGTCTTTTGGCAATGTCCAGATTTTTTTGGTTGTTATAACTGAGTTATTGTGCTATCGGCATCCATAGATAGATAGATAGATAGATAGATAGATAGATAGATAGAACAGGCCTCCAAACAAAGAATTACCTGGCCCAAATGTCAGTAATGGGAACTGTCTTGTGCATTTTGGTATATTTAACAGCATCCCTGGCTTCTGCTCATGAGATGCCAGTTTCATTCTCTGACCCCCCCCTACAAATCATGACACCCAGATATGTCTCTGGATGGTACCAGATCCCCTGAGGGGCAAAATCACCCCTGGTTAAGAATCAGTGTCTTTACAGACAGGTAGCTGCTATTTGAATTTCATTTTTATATTTTCCTGTCATTCATTTAGTGTTAATATGTATATATTTTACCTCAATAGTACATTATTTGTTTCACTTATTTTTGAAAATTTCTTTTGGCTCGGTGCCGTGATGCATGCCTGTAATCCCAGTGGCTCTTGGGGCTAAGACAGGAGGATCAACTTAGTGAGGCACTAAGCAACTCATTGAGACCCTGTCTCTAAATAAAATACAAAATGGGGCTAGGGATGTGGCTCAGTGGTTGAGTGCTCCTGAGTTCAATCCCCATTAACAACAACAACAACAAAAGAATTAATGAACTGTAGCTACAAGTAATAATATGAATGAATTTTAGCACACAGTGTTAAGTGACAGATTTCCAAAAAAGATTATACAGAGCCAAATATTGTTTTTATAATATTAAAAATACTAAATACTTATTTTTTATTTGTTCTTTTTAGTTATACATGAGAGTAGAGTCTATTTTGATATATTTGTTCAAGCATGGAATATATCTGATTTTAATTTGGATCCCAGTCTTGTGGATGATCAAGATGGAAAGGTCACTGGTTTTTTTAGGGAGACCCTGTCTTAAAACTGTTTTTTTTTTTTTTTTGCTTCGATTTTGTTGAACAAAAACCCCAAAGCAACAGTAGCTATAATGCTTAAAGTCAACTATTTTATTTTTCTTTTCATGTAAGAGAACTCTGGTTACATAATTCATGGTGGGCATGACAGTGTCACACTTTATTTGTGATCTATTAAGGTCTCCATCTATCTTCCTGCTCTGCCATCTTGAAATCATGGCTAGGACTTCCATGATCCAGCTCATGCTCCTGAAACCACATCCCATATTCTAGGCAGAATATTCTAGGGAGAGAAGACAAGAGATGGTTACTTTTCAACCAATTGCATTTCTTTTAAGGATATAGTACATCTTACTAGGGCTCAGGGTTAGCATGCATGAGGTCCTGGGTTCAATTCCCAACAACAAAATAAAGAAAATATAGCAAAACCCCATTTACATCTTACTGGCTAGAATTTAGTTGAATGTTGCTGCTAAGACTAGGAAGTTTAGTCTTTTGGTTTGGTCCCTTGCCTCCCAAAATAGAATCTGCTTTGGAAAATGGATGTTAAATAGTTATTTAGTAATCTCTTGAATGTCCATTGAATGACATTTTATTTTATTATTTTTTTATACTGGGGGTTGAACCCAGAGGTACTTTACTGCTGAGCCACATCCCCAGCCATTTTTAATTTTTATTTTGAGACAGGGTCTTCCTAAGTTTTTGAGACTGCCCCCAAACTTCCTATCCTGCCTCAGTATTCTGAGTTGCTGGGATTATAGGCATACACCATTATGTTTGGTTAGCACTGTAAAATTTTTTACTTTTTATTTTTATTTTTTTGGTGGTTCTGGGGATTGAACCCAGGGCCTTATGCATGCAAGGCAAGCACTCTACCAACTGAGCTATATCCCTAGCCCAGCATTGTAAAATTTTAAGTAATGAATGTCACAATACCTTCCTTCTTTACATTGAATGAGATATATATACATACATATACATATATATGTATATATATATATACACACACACACATATATTTGTATATATATATATAACTTTTATTTTTTTGGTACCTTGGGGTTGAACTCAGGGGCATTTGACTTCTGAGCCACATTCCCAGTCCTATTTTATATTTTATTTAGAGATGGTCTCACTGAGTTGCTTAGCACCTTGCTTTTGCTGAGTTGGCTTTGAACTCTGGATCCTTCTGCCTCAGCCTGCCAAGCCACTGGGGTTA
>NW_025999898.1:2007780-2022978 GCF_001458135.2 Marmota marmota marmota
ACCAAAATCATACATCATTGTGTTTTTTTTTTGGCAGTACTGGGGATTGAACCTATGGTGCTTTACCACTGAGCTACATCACCAGTCCTTTTCTATATTTTATTTTGAGACAGGGTCTTGCTGAGTTGTTGGCCTTAAACTTGGAATCCTGCCTCAGCCTCCTGAGTTGCTGGGATTACAGGCGTGGGCCACTGTGCCTGACTGCATTATTATTTTCTAATGCAATTATGTTTTTTTTCCTCCTGTTTCAGGTGGTGTTCCGTTCTACGTCAGCTATGGTTTACATATTTATTCAGATGAGCTGTGAAATGTGGGATTTTGATATTTATGGTAATGTTCTCTAAGTGCTGATTGTAACTGCCACTAGGTAGAGTTTTCTGGTTTTCTCTTAAGTTGCAATCATTTTACCGTAAACTCTTGACACTCTTTTAAAGATGTGCCTTGATGCTAAGGTAGATAGACGGACTATATATAGAGAGATAAATTTTATGTATGTATGAAGTTGAGAAATAAATTTATATATATATACACACACATACACACACATATATACATATACACACATGTATCTATAGTCTTTATATTTATGCATAAATATATAAAGTTGGTATATAAAGGTTATATTTTTGTATGTTTGTATATATATATATGTGCGCCACCACGTCCAGCCAGATCTTGATCTTTAAGTATATAGTGAAAAGTTAGAGTGCCAGGTGCAGTGGCACATGCCTGTAATCCCAATGTCTTGAGAGGCTGAGGCAGGAGAATTGCAAGTTCAAAGCCAAGCTCAGCAAAACGAAGCATAAGCAACTCAGTGAGACTCTGTCTCTAAATAAAATACAAAATAGGGCTGGGGATGTGGCTCAGTGGTTGAGTGCTCCTGAGTTCAATCCCAAGTACCCCTGTACCCCCCAAAAAAAGTTACAGAGTGACAACTCTGGTTAGCAACAGATACAACAGATACCTTCTTTGATATTTTACATTTCTTTTTCTAGCACTTACAGAAATAATCAAATTTATTTTATTATATTAGAATTAGGACATAATGAGAACAATGAAAATGCTAGATGCTATGTCCAACATATTAGCCTTATGGTACATGATATTCAAATTTGTGTTTAGCAAAATTACACATTAATGTTTGCTGTGAGTTGACAAGGTCACTTATGCATAGCAAGAACTACAGATGATAATTTGTGAATTCCCAGGGTCTATCAATTCATTTGCTAATACACTTTAAACATCACTATGAGCATAATCATATTTGGAGGTTAGGTTGTTCTCATTTTGAGATATACTGTATTTATCAATAATCTAGGCTTTTTTTTTTCTTTTTTAATTATTTTTTTTGTAGTTGTAGATGGACGGAATGCCTTTATTTTATTTGTTTATTTTTATGTGGTGCTGAGGATCGAACCCAGTGCCTCATGCATGCTAGGCAAGCGCTCTACCACTGAGCTACAGCCCCAGCCCCAAAAATCTAGGCTTTTTTTCCAAGCTAACATTTTACCTTGAAGCCATGGCCTACAACTAAGGGAAACAGATATTAAATTTGGCTTGATAGAAAGTCTGGGATGAAACAAATCTCCTTGTACTTTTGGCTTTTATGATCTTGTTTTAAGGTCTAGCAGAGTCTACCATTTTCTCTTTGGTCTCATTTCTTTTACTTTTTAGAGAAGAAATGAAAGCAAGAAATAAGGTTAGTCCTCATATTCTTACTATTTCTTTTCAGGGGATCTGTATTTTGAGAAAGCTGTGAATGGTTTCCTTGCTGATCTATTTACCAAGTGGAAGGTACGTTTCTTCTTCTACACTAAGTCTCATTGGATAAATATTGGTCAATGCAGATTTTTTTTTTTTTTAAATTAGAGCATTACAGTTATAGTAGTTGGGTTCATTACATGCTAGGGATTTGATTTCAATCCCTATTTCCTGCCTGCTTTTTCCTCCCCTCTTTCCTCCCCATATTCTCCTTCCTGTGCTCTACTGGTCTTCCTTTTGCTCCTTTATTTATTTTTCATTGGTACTTTCTACTTATACAGAAAGTTGAAATTCCTTTTGGTACATTTATGTATTCATATAACATGATTTTGTTTAATTAATTCCATATTTCTTCCCCTTTTCCATCCTTCTTCCCTCTCTTTTGTTCTTCTTTGTTCTACTGATCTTTCCTATTATTTGTGATATCTAATCCCCTGCACCACTCCCCCACTGCTTTCTTTCTCTTATTTGCTCTATCTTCCATATATGAGAAAAGACATTTGATTCTTGATTTTCTGCTGGCTTATATCACTTAGCACTGGCTGGGGATGTGGCTCAGTGGTAGAGTGCTTGCCTAGCATGAATGAGGCCCTGGGTTCAATCCTCAGCACCACCAAAAATACACAAAAAAGCAATTCGTATATCACTTTGTATCACTTAGTGTGATATTCTCCATTTCCATGTATTTGCTGGCAGATGCCATTATTTCATCCTTCTTTATGGCTGAGTAAAACTGTTGTATATATATATATATGTGATGGGCATCTGGGCCGATTCCATAATTTGGCTATTATGAATTATGCTGCTATAAACATTCAAGTAGCTATATCACTATAGTATGCTGACCTGACCCCTAAAGCTCAGGAAATAAAACCATCTCAATAAGTGAGATGCCATCAAATTAAAACTTCTGTAGAGCAAAGGAAATGATTAAGAGTGTGAAGAGAGGGCCAACAGAATACAAAAATAATCTTTGCCAGCTACTCCTCTGACAGGGATTAATATTTAGAATTTATAAAGAACTCAAAAAACCCAATGCCAAAAGAATAACTCAGTCAATAAATGGGCAAAAGAACTAATCAGAAGTTTCTCAAAAGAAAAACAAATGACCAATAAATATATGAAAAAAATGGTTAGCATCTCTAGCAATCAGGGAAATGCAAGTCAAAATGATTCTAAGATTTTATCTCACTCTAATCAGGATGGCAATTATCAAGAACACCAATAGTAATAAATACTGGTGATGATGTGGGTGAAAAGGTACACAGATACATTGTTGGTGGACTGCAATTTAGTACAACCATTTTGGAAAGCCATGGGAGATTCCTCAAAAAAATAGGAATGGAATCACCATATAACCCACTTCTTGGCATTTATCCAAAGATCAAAAATCAATGCAGATTTTTAAAATGGATTGTTTCTATTAAGTTGCTTTAAATTAAGCTATGTTACCTAAAACTTCAACTCTAAACTAAGTATCATTTCAATATAGTAAAGAGTATTTATGAAACCCATAGCTGATATCATACTCAAGTTTGAAAGACTGAAAACTTTAACTTAGGATCAGGAATAAGGATGCTTGCTTTTGCCGCTGGTATTCAACATTGTTCTAGGAGTTCTAGGCAGAGCAACTTGGCAATAAAAGAAATAAAAGATATTCAAATAATACAATCAATCAACAAATATATGAAAAAATGCTCATCATCTCTAGCATAATCAGAGAAATGCAAATCAAAACCACTCTAAGATATCATCTCACTCCAGTCAGAATGTCAGCTATAATGAAGACAAACAACAATAAGTGTTGGCGAGGACACTCATACATGGCTAGTGGGACTGAACATTGGTGCAGCCAATATGGAAAGCAGTATGGAGATTCCTTGGAAAACTGGGTATGGAACCACTATTTGACCCAGCTATTCCTCTCCCCAGACTATACCCAAAGGACTTAAAAACAGCATACTGTTTTTAATGTTTATAGCAGCACAATTTACAATAGCTAAACTGTGGAGCCAACCTAGATGTCTTTCAGTGGATGAATGGATAAAAAAAATGTGGCATATACACAATGGAATTTTACTCAGCATTAAAAAAGAACAAAACCATGGCATTTGCAGGTAAATGGATGGTTTTGGAGAAGATAATGCTAAGTGAAGTCAGCCAATCTCCCCAAAACAAATACCAAATGTTTTCTCTGATATAAGGAGGTTGACTCATAGTGGGGTAGGGAGGGAGAGCATGGGAGGAATAGATGAATTCTAGATAGGGAAGAGGGGTGGAAGAAAAAGGGAGGGGGCAGGGGATTAGCAAGGATGGTGGAATGTGATGGACATCCTTATACAAAGTACATGTATAAAGATTTAGGTGTCAGTATACTTTATATACAAACAGAGATACAAAAATTGTGGTATATATGTGTATTAAGAATTGTAATGCAAAAAAAAAAAGTGTTACTTTAGGTAGATGGAAGTGAAAGGAGGGGAAGGCAGGGGATTTGGGGATAAGAAAGATAGTAGAATGAAACAGACATTATTACTTTATGTATATATGTAACTGTAGGACCAATGTGATTCTATAATATGTATACTCAGAAAAATGAGAAATTATATCACATCTATGTATGATATATCAAAGTATATAAGTGCATTCTACTGTCATGTATAACTAATTAAAACAAATAAAAAATTAAAAAAAAAGATATCCAAATAGGAAAAGAAGTAAAACTTATCTTTGTTTTCCAATAACATGATCCTATATGTAGAAAATCCTAAAAATCCATCTACAAAAAATTTATTAGTGCTAAATCAAGTAGAGTTTCTGGATATAAAATCTTCACAGAAAATTGATATTTGTATACCATCAAAGAACAACCAAAACAGGAAATTAGAGAAAGCATTTACAATAACATCAGAAGGAATAAAATACTTAAGGAAATAATTTACCCAAGGACTGGCAGGACTTGTATAATAAAATCTATAAAATCTTACTGAAAGAAATTAATAAAGACCCAAATAAAAAGCTTGTATTCACAGATTGAAATACTTGATGTTGTTAAAATGACTATACTACTCAAAGCAATCTACAGTTCAGTACCTTTTTGCAGAAATGGAAAAGTTGATTCTAAGTTCATGTGGAATTTCAAGAAATCCTGAACAGCCAGTAACAGTCTTGTAAAGGAGAACACATTTGGAGGATTCAAATTTAACTAATTTTAAAACTTACTACAAAGCTACAGTCATTACAACAGTGATACTAGAATGAAGATACACATATAGATCAGTACATTAGAATTAAAAGTCCAGAAATCTATGGTAGTTGATTTTGGATAAGGGTTTTAAGTTCATATAGTTGGGGAAAGAACAATATCTTTCAACAAGTGGTCTGGGACAACTGTATATCCATATGGAAAAGAATGAATTTGGATCCTTACCTCACTTTATATACAAAGATTAACCAAAATTAAAGACCTAAATATAAGAGCTAAAACCTTGAAACTCTTAAAAAAACACTTAAGGGAAATCTTTATGATCTTGGATTTGGCAGGGTTTCTTAGATATGTCAGCAAAAGTACAACAAACTGAAGAAGAAATAAATAAATTAAACTTTGAAAATCTGGGCTAGGGTTGTGGCTCAGTGATAGAGCGCTTGCCTAGCTATTGTGAGGCACTGGGTTTGATCCCCAGCACCACATAAAAAAATTAAATAAACAAAGGTATTGTGTCCATCTTCAACTAAAAATATTTTTTAAAAAATGAAAGTTCAACAGAGTTGTAGTTGTAGTTCAGTGGTTGAGCATGTGCTTAGCATGTACAAGATCCTCTGGTTTCAATTTACATACACACACACACACAGACACACTGAAAACTTTGTGCCTCAAAGGACACTAGCAAGAAAGTGAAAATAGCATTGAGAAAATATCAGCAACTTTTAGAACTCAAGAAGTCACACTAATTAATAAATGGACAAAGGAGTTGAATATATATTTCTCCGAAGAACATATACAAATGGATAAGTATGTAAAAAGGTGTCCAAGTATTAGTCATTAGGAAAATACAAGCTAATACCACAGTGAAATACTACTTCACATTTGCTAAGACAACTAATTTTGCATACGTACATATATGTGCATGTGGGTGTGTGATGCTAGGACTTAACCCAGGACCTCATATATGCTCTACCATTGAATCACATTCCCAGGCTCTAGGAATATTTTTTTTTTTTTTTTGGTACCAAGGATTGAAATCAGCGGCACCCAACCCCTGAGCCACATCCCCAGCACTATTTTGTATCTAATAATACTTTTTTATAAAATGAAGTATGTATAATAAGTATGGGAGAGAATATGGAGAATTTGAAACTCTTATATATTGTGGCTGGGAATGTAAAATCGTATGGCCACTATGGAAAATAAGTTGTTATTTCCTCAATAAATTAAATGGAATTTCTGTGTGACCCAGCAGTTCCATACTTGGGAGTGTATAATCATTCCTCATTATCCATAGAGTTCCAGGTCCCCCTGTGGATACCAAAATCTTTGGAATGGATGCTCAAGTTCCTTATATAAAATGTTGTAACTTTTGCATAAAATCTATGTATCTTTCCAAATACTTTAAATAATCTTTAGATTATTTACAATACGTAATATAAGGTAACCACTGTGCAAATAATTGCTGTGTTGTATTCTTTAGGAAATAATGGGAAGAAAAAAGTTTGTACATGTTCAGTATGATGAAATTTTTTTTCTTGAGTATGTTTGATCTACGGTTGGTTATTTGTGGATAATGGATCCATTCATATGGAGGGCAAGTTATACTTGATAGAATTGAAAACATATTCACACAAAAACTCATATGTGCATATTCTTTTTTTGTGTGTGCTAGGGATTGAACCTAGGGCCTCATACATGCTAGGCAAGTTACTCTACCACTGAACTATACTTCCATCCCACATGCATATCCCTAACAACATTATTCATAATAGATAACGAGTGGAAACAACACAAATATCTGTAAGCTAATGAGTGAATAAATAAAATCAGGTATATCCATACAATATAGTATGTTCAGCTGCAAAAAGGAATGAAGTGCTAATATATGCTATGACATGGGTGAATATGTTTTTTTTTGGTACCCAGGGGTGCTTAACCACTGAGCCATGTCCCCATATCTTTTAAATATTTTATTTAGATATAGTCTTGCTCAGTTGTTTAGGGCCTTGCTAAGTTGCTGTGGCTGACCTTGAACTAATGAGCCTCCTGCCTCAGTCTCTTGGGTTGCTGGGATTATAGGCATGTGCCACCAAGATGAATCTTGAAAACATGCTAAATGGGAAAATCTAAACAAATGACCACATAAAATTTCATTTGCCTGAAATGTCCAGAATAAACAAATATATAGAGGTGAATAGTAGATTTTTGGTTGCAATGGACTGAGGGTGGAGTGACTATGACATGGGATTTCCTTTTGGGGTGATGAAAATGTTCTGGAACTATGTAGTAGTGATGGTTGCACAACACTGTAAATGTAGTAAATGACACTAATAGTACATTTATGTTACATTTATATTACCACAATTTTTAAAAACCTACAAATTAGCTGACCTTTATTTCACATGGAAACATCATCCTGATCAAAAAAGTATTTCAGGTCATATTATGTAGTGGAAAAGAACATAAAGTTTTTTTTTTTTTTTTTTTTCCCCCCTAGCCCTTTTTTAAAAAAATATGTTTTGAGACAGGGTCTTGCTGAGTTGCTTAGGACCTCATTAAATTGCTAAGGCTGGCCTTGAACTTTCGATCCTCCTGGTTCAGCCTCCTGAATTGCTGGGATTATAGGCATGTGCCATCAGCCTGATTAGCTTTTTGATCTTGGAGAATTATTCAGTCTCTCTCAGCATCACTTTCCTTTTCTGCAAAATGGAAAGAAAAGTAATCCCTCTTTTTTCATCACATGAGTCAAGAAACTCTTCTGCCCACTCTAGTGCATTGTGACCTATTTTCTGTGAACCTCTTATATCAAAATTTGACAAGAATGTTGACTTTGGAGCATTTGGAGTTCAGTAACTTAGTGGGTAGCTAATGAAGGTCTGTTCTTTTCTAGTCCTCCGTTCTTAGTACTGTGACTTGTATTTAGGAATGTACACTTGAGATACAGCCATGGAAGAACATATAGTGGTATATAGTGCATTAAGTTGTATGCCTATGTGGTGAATACTGAATTATATGATTAGAAAGTATTGTTGGGATAGAGATGGGGTTGGAAGAACTGAAACTGAGCTTACTAACTTATTACAAGTAGCCACATTTCACATCCATCTGTAAACACCCTTCTTTTAGGATGTTATCTCTAGACTTCATGGAAATGTTTATTCTCAGTAGCTCTCACTCCCCATCTAAAAGATAATTTATGCCCTTGGCTTATACCTCCATTTCTCCGGCAGCCCCTATTCTTCATGCTACAATGGTGATAGGATATGGAAGTATTTTTGATCTTGAATCCAATACATCGAGTGCTATTCTTCTTCCCTAGATTGAAGTCTGAGGAAATTAAAAAAAAATAAAAACAAAAACAAACACAAAAAATACACTAATGTAAAACAAGTGCAAACATCTTGAGTTTTAGATACTGGAATGACTGATTTCATGCTAAATTAAGAGTTGGAAGATAGGAACATTTGCATATTGGTGATTTGCGGGTTTTCAAGCACTTTGTACATTCCTGGGGCTTTGGGTAACTTGCGCAAGGTCATGTGTGGTAAGTTTCAGAGCCAGGACTTGATCAATCTTCTGACTCTCAGTAGTGCTCTGTCCTATACTATGCTTTCTACAATTATATGACGTCATTACTCAATTCTGTGCACTATTGCTGAATCTCCTAAAATAGAATATTGTCACATGCAGGCCGCTATATTGTGAAGTAAATGAAATAAACTTGAGCCCTTTTATTCTCTACTTATGCTTAGGAGAAGAACTGCAGTCATGAAGTGACAGTGGTTCTGTTTTCTAGAACTTTCTATGATGCAAAATCTATTGGTGAGTAATTTTTTTTCTTTTTCAGTTTTTGTTATTTATTTGAGACTAAAATCTATGTTGCATAACTCAAACTCCTGGGCTCATTCGTTCCTTTTGCCTCAGCCTCCTGAGTAGTAACTGGGAATCCGGGTGCACATCACCTTGCTTGGTTATCTACATTTATCCCCAGCTATTCTTTTCATCTTCTTTGTATGAGAACAGGGTAAAATAGAAAATAAAATAGCATAGTATATCAGTGTATGTAAGAAGTCTGTGGGTTGTGATTCATCATAAAACGAACGTAATAGATACACAATTATCTTCATATTTTTGTTATACAAATCTTCAACCCAGAAGAGGAAGCTTACAAAGCTGTGAATTTATTGTTTTCAATATGCTCTACATACTACATTGGCTCTTTTTCAGATGAATTTCCTGAAATAAATCAAGCCTCAATTCGACAGGATCACAAAGGGCGATTCTATGAAGACTTTTACAAGTATGTTCGGGTACTTCACTATGTATGTATTGGTTGGTTGATTAATTGACTCTTTTCTAACTTAAAATAATTAAATTAATTAACCTTTTTATTTTGAAATAATTTTATGTTTACAGAGAGATTGTTGATAGTACACTATAAAGAGTTCCTTTATAATGTTAAAACTTTCTTTTGATGTTAACCAATTTTCATAACCAAGTAACATTTGCTAAAATTAGGAAATTAGCATTGGGTCACTAGCATTAACAAAATTTCAGAATTTTCAGATTTCACAACTTATACCATTCATGTACTTTTTGTTGTTCTAGGATCTAATCCAACATACTGTGTTGTATTTAAACCTTCCATACTTTTTTTCCTAGTACTTTTATTAAGTTTGATATGTGTTGATTTATGTACACATTTTTAAACCTTCCAAACTTGTTGTTCTGAAAAATGGTAACATGCAGAAAAAATAGAGTGAATAAATAATATAACAAACCTACGTACCCAATCCCTGGATTTATCGGTTATTATTTTGCTTCATACATTTTTTGGCTAAATTTTATTTTAAAGTAAATTGTAGATATTATAACATTTTATTCTTATGCAAAACCAAAACAGAACATTTTTTTTATTAGTTGCTCAAGACAATACAATGATCTTGACATATCATACATTTGATTCAAATGGGGTATGAATTCTTATTTTTCCACATGTACAGATTGCAGGATCACATTGGTTATACAGCCACATGTATACATACAGCAATACTAGTGTCTGTTGTATTCTGTTGCCCTTCCTATCCCCCCTCCCCTCCTCTCCCCTCCCATCACCTCTCTCTACCCAATCTACTGAGACACATTTCTCTCTTTCTTTTTTTTTTCCTCTTCCCCCTCACACTATCATATATGTAATTTTGTATAACAATGAGGGTCTCCTTCCTTTTTCTGTGCAATTCCCCTTCTCCCTCCTATTCCCTCTCATCTCTCGTCCCTGTTTAGTGGTAATCTTCTTCTCATGCTCTTCTTCCCTACTCTAAAACAGAACATTTTTATATATAAAATATTAATATTATCACATTTCACAATTAAAAAGTTGTAATAGTAATTCTATTGTATCATACACAATGTAGTGTGTATTCAGATTTCCTTAGTTGTCCTCAGAATAATTTATGTTTAGTCTATTCCCCCCTCCTCACCCAGTATTGGGGATTAAACCTGGGGTGCTGTCCCACTGAACCACATCCCCATCCCTTTTTATTTTTTAATTTGAGACAGCATCTTACTAGGTTGTTTAGGGCCTCACTATGTTGCTGAGACTCACCTTGAACTTGGGATCCTGTTTCAGTGTCCTGGGCCTCTGGGGTTTCATTCATGTGCCACTGTGTTGGTTTTAACCATTCACTTGTAGAAGACTCTAGGTTAGTAGTTCTGTGAACTGTGCTACTTAAGCTTTAGTATGGAACTGAGGAGCATTTGCCTGGATTTAATCCCTAGCCCTAAAAAGAATGAAAAAAAGAAAAATAAACAATATACTTTAATGTGCATGTGATCTACCCACTGGGATCTTGTACAAAATGCTTATCCTGTAAACTTTTTTTTCCCCATGGTACTAGTCATTGAATTTAGGACCTTGCTCATGTTAGGTAAGTGTTCTACCACTGAGCTACATCCCAGGTCCTTTTTTTTTTTTTTTTTAGTACCCAAGGGATTGAATCCCGGGGCAGTTAACCACTGAGCCACATCCTGAGCTCTTTTAATTTAATTTAATTTAATTTTTTTTGTGGTACTGGGGATTGAACTCGGGGCCACTCGACCACTGAGCCTGATCCCCAGTCCTATTTTGTATTTTATTTAGAGACAGGCTCTCACTGAGTTGTTCAGCACCTTGCCTTTTGCTGAGGCTGGCTTTGAACTTATGATCCTCCTGTCTCAGCCTCCTGAGCTGCTGGGGTTTCAGGCGGGCTGGCAGCTCTTTTTATTTTTTATTTTGAGACTGAATCTCACTAAGTTGCTTAGGGCCTTGCTAAATTGCTGAAGCTAGCTTTGAACTTGTGATCCTCCTGTCTCAGCCTTCTGAGCTGCTGGGATTACAGGTGTGCACCACCACGCCCTGCTTTCATCCCAGTCTATTTTTAGATTTTATTTTGAGACAAGCTCTTATTAAATTGCTCAGGCTTGTCTCAAGTTTGCAATCTTCCTGTCTCAGCCTCAGGTATGTACCACTGTGTCTGACTTAAAATGTTTTTTCTTATCAGTTCAGGATTGGATGGGATAAATTTGCTTTTCTAGCTAGCTCCTGTGTTTTCACATATTGCTGGTGTTTACACAACAATTTGAGTAGGAAGGCTGTAGAATACCCTTTCTGGATTTATGTGATTGCATGTGTATGCAATAAGTTTTAACTTACTTTTTCTGTAAACTAGAGGTTACAACCGAGGTTCTCTGCTCCAGGATATTTAGTCATGTTTTGAGATATTTCTTATTTTCTTAAATGGGTGGTGGGAAGAAGGTATGCAGCTGGTATCTAGTGGGTAGAAATCAGGAATGTTTCTAAATGTCCCACAATGCAGAAAGTAGTCCCTCACAGTTATTTTGCTCAAAATATTAATGGTGCCTACATGGAACTAGGAATGGAATCACTATATGACCCAGCTATTTCACTCTTTGGTATATATCCCAAAGAATCATACTATAGTGATACAGCCACTTCAAAGTTTATAGCAGCACAATTCACATTTATCATGGAATTAACCTAGATACGTGTTATAGATGAATAGATGAAGAAATTGTGGTATATACACACAATGGAGTTTTACTCAGCCATAAAGAAGAATGGAATTATGGCATGTGCTTGTAAATGGATGGAAATGGAGTACATCAGGCTAAGTGAAATGAGCCAGTATTAGAAAATCAAGGGTAAACTCAATTGTGGAAGCTAGAATAAAATAAAGGAAAGGAGGAGAGGATTGGATATCATAAAGATAAAGGGAAGATCAGTAGAAGAGAAGAAGATCAGGAAGGAGAGAGGAAGGATGGGAAAGGGGAGGAAATGCAGAAAAGATTTAAAAAATCATGCTATGTGTATCTATAAATATACCACAGGGAATTTTACCTTTATGTATAAATAGAAATAACCAATAAAAAATAAATAAGTAGAAGAATGAAAGGAAGATCAGTAGAGTAGATGAAGGAGAACACGAAGGGAGGAGGAGTGAGAAAAGTGGGGAACATGAACTTAAATTCCATGCATTACAAATTAGTCAGGATAAATCCAACTACTGTGTTTAACTATAATGCTGTATTAATTAAAAAAAAAAAAAGGTGCCTGCATTGAGAAGCCCTGCTTTGAAGACTTAGTTGAATCTTTTTTAGTAAGATTGTCTCGTTGATGCTTTGTACCTCACATGTATTGCAGCAGGACAAGAGATGAGTCTGGTGTCCCTTCAGTGTCATTGAGTAAGGGGGCATTTTTGTTTTTATTTTTTAATTAGCTTATCATACTGGAAATTGAACCCAGGAGCATTCTGCCTTGGAGCTAAAGACCCAGCTCTTTTTAAAATTTTATTTTGAGATAGGGTCTTGCCAAATTGCCAAAGCTGGCCTCAAACTTGTGATCCTCCCCTCCTGAGTTACTGGGATTATAGGCATGTATCACTGTTTCCAGCTATTTTCATTTTTTAAAATTAAATTTTCTAAAATCATAATTTATTTTATATTGCAGGGGGACTGGGAATGGGAATTGATGCCAGGGGCACTGAGCTATATCTCCTGTTCTTTTTATTTTTATTTTGAGACAGGGCATTGCAAAATTGCCAAGGCTGACCTTGAATGTGTTATCCTCCTGCCTCAGTATCCTGAATCACTGGAATTATAGGCAAGCACCAACATGCCTAGCTTAAATTAAATTTACTTACTTATTTTTATTTTTTTTGGTACTAGAGATTTGACTTAGGGTTGCTTTATTACTGAATTACATCCCCAACCCTGTTTGTTTGTTTGTTTGTTACTAAGGATTGAACTCAAGGGAGCTTAACCACTGAGCCATAGCCCAGACACTTTTTATTTATTTATTTTATTAGTAAGATTGTCTCGTTGATGCTTTGTACCTCACATGTATCGCAGCAGGACAGAGATGAGTCTGGTGTCCCTGCAGTATCACTGAGTAAGTAGCTCAGTGGTAGAGATCCCCTGGGTTTAATCCTTGGTACTGCAAAATAAAAAAGTGTAAGTACTTTATTAACTATAATTTTGTTTTTAATTAGTATTGATAAGTTCTAAAGAGTGACAGAAATTGTGGAAACCTTTTAGGCAATTTTTTTTCCTTTTTTTTTTTTTTTTGTGGTGCTGGGGATTGAACCTAGGGCCTTGTGCATACAAGGCAGACACTCTATTAACTGAGCTATATCCCCAGCCCTTAGGCAATTTTTAAGATAACCTTTTCCCCTGTGGTACTGAGGATTGAATCCAGGGACACTCTGCTACTGAACTACTTCCCCAGCCCTATTTATCTATTTATTTAAAAAATTTTGAGGTAGAGTCTTGTTCAGTTGTCCAGGCTAGCCATGAACTTTTGTCTTCTAGCCTCAGCCTCCTGATTGCTGGGATTACAGGCATGAGTGATCAAGACTGGCCTTTTTAAAATTTTATTTTGAGACAGGATCTCACCAAGTTGCCCAAACTGACCTTAAATTTGTGATCTTCCTGCCTTAGTTAGCCTCCTGAATAGTTAAGGTTATAGGCATGTAACACTATGCTTAGCTTGAATTATCATTTTATGTAGTTTAAAAAATAACATAGGTTTATCACAGGAAGTTTGAAAAATATAAAATGGCACAAGGTAGAAAATATTAGCAGCTCCACTGTCCTGTTAAGATGATGATAAGGGGCTGGGGGTTGTGACTCAGCGGTAGAGCACTTGCCTAGCACATGTGAGGCCCTGGGTTTAATCCTCAGCACCACATTAAAAAAAAAAGGTTTATATAAAAAAAGATGATGATAAGATGGTAATTAAGCTGGGTGCAGTGTCGTATGTCTGTAATCCCAGAGTCTTGGAAGGCTGAGGCTGGAGGATTGAGAGTTCAAAGCCAGCCTCAGCAAAATGGAGGCACTAAGCAACTCAGTGAGACCCTGTCTCTAAATAAAATACAAAATAGGGCTGGCTGGCAATGTGGCTCAGGTTGAGTACCCTTGAGTTCAATCCCTGGTACCCGCTCCCACGCCCCCACCAAAAAAGATGGTAATTACTGTTTATTCCAGACTTACCATGTATGGGATACTATTTTAGGGCCTTTATATAACTTGATTCAGTTAAACAACACAACATCCTTATGAAATAGTTACTTTCATCCCATTTTATGGTTGTAGAAGTTTGTACACAGAGTTTAGGTAACTTACCCAAAGACAATGAAATATGCTGGGTTTGATGCAGTCTAAATCAGAGTCTGCTTTTAATCACTGTATTCTTCAACCTAATACTGATTGTATTTTAAATTATTTGTTGATCTTTTTCTTTATTTTAAATTAACATAATATATCTTTCTGGGATTTAGTGTGTTATTTCAGTACAGTAAGCCAGGCATAGAAAGACAGATGTCACTTATATTTGGAATCTAAAAAAATTAAGCTCATAGAAGTAGAGAACGGAGTAGTGGTTACCACAGGCTGGGGAAGACAGGGAAGTAGGGTATGTGAGGATGGTTGCATACCAGTTACAAAGTGACAGTCAGATAAGAGGAATAAGTTTTGGTGTTTTAATATACAGAATGAATATTATTAAAAATATTATTGAACTTTTTTTGGGTGGTGTATCTCTTGGAGAATTTTCTGAAAGTGATGGGCCATCTTTCTCAACACCATCAGTCATCCCTCATACAGATAAATGCTGCATACCAGTTCAGTGGGATCCTGGAGCTCTTTTGGCTTAAAAAAAAAAAAAAAAAAAATGC